>NW_007728195.1:46428-54151 GCF_000696425.1 Galeopterus variegatus | reverse complement strand
TTTTTTTTTTCCCCTGGAGAATCTAAATGGCCCAAGAGAACAGACCTAATATACCAACATTGATGGGTCTCCTAAGGAAATCACTCAGCAAATCACTCAACAATGAAGCCCCTAACCTCTCATAAAGCAATTCCTATCATATTTTGGTGTTTTATTATTAATATGAGCAAAGAGGCAAATATAAGATATTCTCCTCTGCTGTGGATTGAACGTTCCTCCCAAATAACTGAAACTTAATCCCCACTGTGACAGGTGATTAGATTGTGAGGACTATGCCTTTGTGATTGGACTGATCCATTCATGGAATAATGGGCATGGTTCTGATGGCTTTAAAAGGAGAGCAAGTGAGGAGTAGCTCTCTCTTGCTTAAGCCATTTTGCAATGCAACACTCTGTGTTGCTGTGAAGAGTCACACCCATTAACAAGGCTCCCACCCTTTCATTGTTGGGTGATTTCCTGGGTGGTTTCCTTGGGAGACTCATCAATGTTGGCATATTAGATCTGTTCTTTTGGGCCTTTTAGATTCTCCAGCAGGAAGAAAAATCTAATCGTCTATCTGAAAGGCAAAAACCTACCTGTCAGGGTTTTGGGAGATTAGTGCTGGGAGAAGAAGATTAGACTTCTTTAATTCAGTAACTAGACCTGCACTAATACAACATCTAACAGGAAAATGGACACCAAAAAAGTAGGGCCAAATAAATAAATGAATAAATAAGAATGAAAAAAGAAAAGGAATTTGGAGGAAAAAAAGACAATTCAGAGAGAAGACAACTTAAAAGAACTTTAATATCCTAATAGAGATAAGAGAAGACATTGTATCAGGAATGTAAAAAAAGGATCCTATAAAAAAGTATATTATTCTGTTTCTGTTGCTTATAACAGAATACCTGAAACTGGGTAATTTATAAAAAACTGAAATTTAGTTCTTACAGTTTCAGAGGCTGGGAAGTCCAAAGTTCAGGGAACACATCTGGTGAGAATCTTCTTCTGGGTGGGAATTCTCTACAAGATCCCACGGTAACCAGGTATCACATGGTGATAATGGGCTGAGCAAGACAGAGCTGACCATCTCAACTGTCCTCCTTGTAAAGCCATCAGAACTGTGCTCATTACTCCATGAATGAATCAATCCATTCATGAGGGCACAGTCCTCATAATCTAATGACCTCTTAAAGGTCCACCTTTCAAATACCATTATTGGATTTCTCACCCTCTTAACACTGTTACATGGAGATCAAGTTTCCAGTAGATGAATGTTGGGGGGCCTTGACCTATAGCAAAGGTAATGTGGAACTATAAATAGAACTTTAGGAAATTAAAATGATGATAACAAAGGACTCAGTAGAAGGATTGGATGAAAGCTGAGCAATAGCTCCAGAACAAAAACACAAAGTGTTGTATAGTAGGAGAGAAAAGATAAGGAAATTGGAAGTTTAGTTCAGGAGGTCCAACACCAGAATAATAGGAGTGCCAGGAAGAAAGAATAAAGAAAATGGAAGGTAGAGATTATTAAAGAAATAACGGTAGAACATTTTCCAGAATATAAAGACAGGAGTTTCTGGATTGCACTAGGCTCATTAAAACAATACATAGAAATAGAACCACACCAAGGCACATCAACAGAAAATCTAGAACACTGAAATAAAGAAATCTTAAAACCTTCCAGAGAGAGAGAAAGAGAAAAAAAAAATATCCAGACAAGTGATCAGAAATCAGAATTTCATTGTTTATTCCTTAAGAACATTCTGGGAGGCCAAAAGACCATTGAGGAATGCCTTTAAAATTTTGATGAAAAATGCCTTCTAACTTAGCAACTTATACAAAGCCAAACTGTCAGTCAATGTACAGGTAGAATTAAGACGTTTTCAAATATCCAATGCCTCAGAAATTTGCCTGCCATATTTCTTAATTAAGGAAGCTACTAGAACAGATGATCCTTTACAAAAAAGAGAGTAACTCAAGAGAGAAGAAGACATGGAATAAAGGAAATGGTATCTAACTGGGAAGAGAGGCAATGGGTTCTGTCGGGATGTTGATAAAGGGAGATCGCAGGACCACAGCTGTGAAGCAAGCTTAGAGTATATGGCAGAAATATTGCTGAGACAATAAAATAGAAGAATATCTGTTTGGATGTATTTCGAGGATATTTACTCCGTGGTGGAGAGTTTGCATGAATTAATGCATGATAAACGGATGGTAAACTAAGCAAATGGAAAAAAAAAAAAGCAATTTTTAACTCCAGGGAAAACAAAAATGGTGCCCCCAAAAGGAAATATAATTATAGAATACTATGCAGCTCAGCTGTAAATAGCATTTATGTAACTGAAATAAAGTTAATATTGAATATGGATCTAGGCAAAAATTATGGTATAGTTAAGTGTCAGAGAATTGAGAAGTGCTAGTGTGAATGTAGTGGTGTGTGAATGTGTGTGTGTACATGCGAGTTGTGTGTGTGTGTGTGTGTGTGTGTGTTGAATGGGGGTGGACAGAGTTGTGTTCTCAACAGGGAGTCAATTGATAATGATACCTCTAAACTGAAAATAAAACTAAACAAAATACTCTTGATATTTAGAGATAACAGAATTAAGTAGCAAAAGAAACTGGTACTGCACTGAAGATTTTTGCCTCTGGGCATGGGGGGAAGGTGGGCAGGAGGCCGCTGTTTTTCATAATAGGACCCTTTGTGGAACTTTCTGGCTTTAAAAATATGTGGTTGTAAACACTGATAAAAATAAAATTTAAATTAAAAAGACAAAATCAAAAGGGTACAGGTTTTTGTATAAAATCTAAAAACAACACAAGGAATTAGTTTTAGGATTACTTGTTTTGCATAGTGATTAAGAGAACAGTTCTGGGGCCAGATTTCCTGGGTTTATATTCTGCTTCTTTTTTAAATTATTATTTTTATTTATACGTATATATGGGGCATAGAGTTGACTTGGTATTTGTGTACAGTATGCGATGATCAAATCAAAATTATTAGATGCTCATCATTACAAATCATAATACTTTTTGTGTCCCTTACCCAATTACTCTGTTTCTCTTCCCGCTCCCTCTTTGCCACTTCTAGTAACAATAAGTCTGTTCTCTTTCTGAAGGTTTGACGTTTTATTATGGTCTTTCTTTGTTTCTTAGCTCCCACTTGTGAGCAAGGACACGTGGTATTTCTCTTTCTGCGCCTGGCTTATTTCACTTAACATAATTTTCTCACTTAGGAGCCTTGTGACCTTGGGCAAAAGTCACTGTTGGTCAAATGCCTCAGTTTCCTACTATTTAAATAGTTTCTGCTTCTCAGGGTTATTGTGAGAATGAAGTGTGCTAGTAACACATATTAATCATTGCTTAGCACATGGTAAATACTCAAAAAGTGTTAGTTATCATGGGTTTCAATGACCTCTTAATCAAAACAGAAAATACTATGAAATGTAGTGGAAACTAAATAGAACAGACAGACAAAACGGGAAAAAATGAGATTGCTTCCCAATAAAGCCTTATTTTTTTTCTAATAAATATGTGCAGCAGTCTTGTATATCTCTTTTTTCTTAAAAGATTTTATTAAATCATCCTTTTAGGAAGTATATTTTAAATTCTTTTGGAGATACCCTGGGAATGAATAGCTCAATCTGGGAATCAACTCATGTTATAGCTGAAGTAAACGGGAATATCGATCTGAACGTGATCTGAGAGAGTGACCGACAAGTGAACTGTTCTAAATCACAGCATGACTCCCCACACCTATCCAACTGTCTCCTGGAGAATCACAGTCCATAAATACCTGAAGCAGTACTTTCGGTTTAAAATGTTCAGTAAAACTCCAGTCCATTAGACTGCGCTGCTGTGTTTTCTTTATGTCTTCTAAATCTGCTTCCACTGTCATCTTCTTGGATTTCTAAAAAATCATAGGAACACAATTTCAGCTTTAATTTGTTTTCAGTCCAAATGGAATCCTCTTGGACTCTGACAACGAACCAGCATGCACTCCATCTAATTGGGGAAATCTGCATATGTATAAATCCATATGGCAACATTTTAGGAGAGCTGCTGCCAGAAAGAGTATGCCTTTGACTTTTTTTTTTTTTTATGGGCAACATAATCTAAATATTTTTATTGTTAGGTTATACTCTTCTGAGTCCTGTTAGCAATTATAAGCAGGTTTTCTGAACTCACTTCAAGACAACGTTACTTCTACATGGCTGTATGGTCAGCAGGTGTTTGTGAGGTTGCCAAGCCACACTGTCTAGAGAGGAGCATGGGGCTGGGAAGTTTTGCCTAAGTCGGCTAGTAAAGTTAACTCCTTTCTCTCCAGTTGAAGCTGGTTCTGGGGATGCCTGAATAATCCCTCACCACTAGCATCAGTATTCTCCTTCTAAGCACCTTTTTTTTTCTTCTTTTTTTTTTTTAATGTTTCTCACTGTGGGTCAGATTTTCTCAGATCATCTTACTTGTCATCTATACTTTTAGGAAAATAACTCCTTACCTTTTCAAGAGAATCAGCCTTTGTGACTGCTTCATCTTTGATCTCATTATTCGTGGTTTGCTCTGTAAATCAAAGACACCAACATCCAGTTGTATTTGGGCTTTGTTCTTGCCTTGGTCTGTGCTGTGTCTCTTTGTTGCCCATATGATCTATGTTTCTATGCTGAAAAGGTAATTCCTGAAAGGCACGTTTCGTGCCTCCAAAAAGGTGTTTGTGTCAATAATTCTAAATCAGTACCTACCTAGAAAAGTTATACTAAACTTTTTGAAAAGAACCCACTCCTTGTATGGTATATCCTAAATCATATTAGATATTCTGTTTTCATACTGTATCACTCGCTTCTAACAATACACCCTTACCTTTACAAGTTGCAAATACGTACTGATTAAACTAAATCAACTGCTTAGTACACATCATTTGTCTCATTGTGCTGGTGTCTTATCTGGTAGATAACAGACTATGGCAGGAGCAGAGTATGTACGGACCTACCAAATCTATGCACCTCATCTTAGAAAATTATTCTATTTCACCATTCTGTAGAGCTCTTCTTCCATTCATAAATCATTTATTAATTTAAAAACAATTTGATGAGCATCCACAGATTTACAGATGGAGTCTAAAAGTTAGATAAATTAGTAAATGAATGGGTAGCTGGACTCTACAGCACCACACCATGGACCAATATGAGTCACGGACACTAGTTCTCCTTGCGACCAAAGAGTAGACTTATACGATGTTTGGGATTGTGACATCATCTCTGGCTATGAAGCAAACAACGATGTGAATGGACAGGGAGGGTTCAAATTCATGCCCTTGATTTCTACATCACTAGAAAAAAGAATTCCATGATAAATGAGTTTAACATAGACGACCAGACATCTGTACTGTGAACGTCTCAGAACTTGTCACTTGCTCTTGTGATTGTGAATCTCTAATACAGAAATGGATAAAGTACATAGGCTTTTCCAAATTTGACCAAAGAAACGGAGAGCGAGTGGTAGGGGTGCATCTTGTGGGAACATACTTTGATGAACACTGAGCCAGCCTGACTTCTTATCACCCCTAGAATATTTGCAGATCATGTCCTGCAAAGTTGTATGTGAAAGGGTTCCAGTTTGACTCTCCAAACACATCTCCTCCACACACTGAGCCAGCCTGACTTCTTATCACCCCTAGAATATTTGCAGATTATGTCCTGCAAAGTTGTATGTGAAAGGGTTCCAGTTTGACTCTCCAAACACATCTCCTCCACTCAGCCTTGCTCATTCCTCTCCAGACAGACTGGCCTGCTTGCCGTGTCTTGAGGGTTTCGTATTTGCTTTCTCTCTGACATGCTTTGCTCTTAGATATTCACCTGTTTCAAACTCTTACTTCATTCATATTGTTGTTCGTATGTCACCCTCTCAAGAGCCTTCTGCCTCTTCTCCTCCTTTATTTTTAGCCATAGCATTTATCAGTGTCTGATACTACTTATTTGTTTATGGTCTGTCTCTCCACCTCAAATATAAATTCCTGGAGAATAGGAACTTTATTTTCCTGCCTGTACACTGAGCACCCAGCACTTGGTAAGAATTCAGCAAATATTTTCTTTTTTGAATGAACAAGGGACATCTGTACCATGTATTCAAACTGGAAATGAATGAAGAGCCACATAGAGAGAGCAGAAATGTGGAAGAGAACCTATAGCAAAGACTTACTTTGGGGTAAGCATAAGATTTAACTTTTCATTCTGTGGCAAAGAGAACAAGATTGGGGCTTTGAGTGGGAGTAGTTAATTATGCCTACCAAGGACAGGCCAGTGTTTTCCTTTCTTTCAGGAGCATAGCTACTTACATTTTTGCTACTAGTTCCACCTTGCCTTGGGCTAGTGAGGGTGACAGCATGAATATTCCATTTTGATTTAGAGGAAAACTATAAAGTCAATCCAGTTCACTATTTATATAAATACATCTACACCAGGGAAAACTCAGGCCAACTATAACTCTAAATAGACCATGACGTCCCATGTGTCCCTGAAGCAATTGATATGAAATCTGTGGAATAAAAATTATTCTATTCTGTGGTCTGCCAGATTTCCGGGAGATTTGATATTCCCTCCTGTGTCTAAGGATCCAGCAGAAAAAGTCTTCAGTTAAGAAAATATGTTCTAAAGAGTTGTGCATCAGTTATTTCATCAGAGAAAAGAACATTCTAAAACTAATCTGAACTCTATATTTAATAGTAAAGTAAAAATCATTTTTTCTTTCTTTTTGATTTCTGCCTTCAACCACATAATCCTTTGACAGTGTGATTCAGTAGTTTTTGACACATCTGGAAATGGATGCTTTCTCATCCCTTTGAAAAACAGCTTTCCTAATCTGTTTTACTTTAGAGATAACAAGATCCCTCTGCAAAGCAGTTACTTTATTAAAAAAACACCCAACGAGCATAAAGGGCACAGTTAAACCTATAGCCTTGCGGTTATCAATTCTCAGGTTTTTCATAAATATCCAATAGGCCCCTGTCAAGTTCAAAAACAGTCTCAGATGGAAATCTAATGTTTGGTTAAGAAGAGCACAAATATTCAGCCCTTCATGTCCAGGAACAGGCTTTTATATATGTTTGATGCTAAAATAGTTGTGCAGGAAATACATGAATTATTTCTGCTGTTTAAAGAGAATTAAAGTGGCTACTTTTGAAGTAAGTTATGACTCAGAATTAGGGAAGAAATGTAAGATCAACAACAAGAAGAGATTTCCATACACACAACAGTCACATTGAGATGCTAAGGCCCAGCTGCCCTCTCCCCTCAAATGTAATGGCTCCCGGGCGCAGGTCAACACACACCATGTAGAAGCACTTAAGGTCGTGGGACCTGCCCTCGAGATGGCGTGGCCTCTAAGATATACTGTCCATTATTGCATTTTCAGCCCTGAGGATTTAGGAAATTGTTATAATCATCTACTTTCCACCAGGATCCAGAATACCAGTTTATGTGGTTTGACCACCAGGTGGCAAAAGTTGCCTGAGGAAAATGCTATACCAAACTGCCTTGAAGAAAAAACAAAGAAAAAAACAGGCCTTACACCTCTCCCAGCTTATTCTGGCTCTGTGTTAACCCAAAGTGACTTTGTCATACATTTGTATCCCATCCCATAGGATGCACCAATGCCATAGTAACTCAGGTTAACTTATTTGGCTTAATTTTTGTGTGAGCTCGGCTAACAGGTAAGGGTACTTGGACAGAGAAACAGAGAAATCTACTCT
>NW_007728195.1:44505-45494 GCF_000696425.1 Galeopterus variegatus | reverse complement strand
AGGCTTGATGTTTATATAAAGTATTGGTTAATATACGTAAGAACCAATAGGTGAGCAGCTTTTCCCCAGTTCCACTGTGTTGATTACTTCCTCCTCTACGCTCATCCAGGTACATGGGGATGGCAAGATGACCATTAGTCAATACGGACTTAACATCTATTCTCTTGTGGCACTAATTTTTAAAAAATGCTTTTTAAAATTATAAAATATAACACACACAGAAAAGCGCATAAAACATAAATGTTTGATAAGAAAAAGTCCCAGCACCCTAGACATCTTATGTGTATCATTTAACAATCACAACCTCCTTATTAAACTTTCATATTAATTCTAACTCTGTTTTGTGAATTGTTTGGGGTTTTCTACATAAACAATATTTACAAATAATGACAGTTTTGTTTCTTCCTTTTCAGACCTTACTCTTTATTTGTTTTTCTTGCTTGTTGGCTAGCTCCTCCGATGCAATATTGAATACAAGTGTTTCTAGTGGACATCCTCCTGATCTCAAAGGGAAATCTTGATGTGTAGTATTAGTTGCAGTAATTTAAAAATAACCTTTGTAAGACTGAGAAATTTTTCTTCTCTTCTATTGCTAGTTGGCTAAGATTTTTGTTCATAAGTTACTATAGAATTGTGTGTTTTTTCTGCATTTATTGAGATGATTATGTATTTTTTTCTCACTAATGAGTTAATTGATAAATTATTTTGACTTTACAATGTACGTATTTTCCTTCTATTCCTGTTATAAATGCAACCTGTTTGTGATGTATTAACATCCTTTAGTGTATTACTAGATCAGCTTTTTAAATGTTTTATTTAGGATTTTTATATCATGAATGGGTTTAATTTATAATTTTCTTTTGTTGCACTTGTCAGTTTTATAAAGTTTATACTAGCTTCATAAAATGACTAGGGGAAGATACCTTATTTTTCTATTTTCTGAAATAATTTTTGTAGAGATTAGAATTATTTCTTTTTTGAGTGTTTGG
>NW_007728195.1:3834-44210 GCF_000696425.1 Galeopterus variegatus | reverse complement strand
AAGAGAAGCAAGTAAAGCAGGCCAAGGAGTTGGGTTCTCTTTTGCAGGTACTAGGGAGCCACTGGAGTTTATAAAAAGGCCATATTTTAGGTAAATTAATCTGATAGCTGTGTATAAGGTAGCTCAGCAGAAATTTAGCCCGACATCCTTCTCCACTTCTGTACCTCTGTTACAGCACTATTTGTAATGCTGTACTCTAGACTGAGAGTAATGACCTGAGCTATAATGAGGAGGGGAAGGGAATTGATATTCATTGAACACTGATTCTGTACCAAGCCCCATTCTTATAATTTTAGCATATTATCACAATAACCCTCTGAAATACTAATGACGAATGTTTTAATTATGTTCACTCTCTAAATTTGCTAAGGTAAAAGTAAACTAAGAGACATTAGGAGGTTCTAAAAAACAAGGCTTGAAATAAAGAGGACTTACTGAACAACAACACTCAGTTATGAAGTTTAGTTAATCAAATAACTTAGATATTAAATACTTTTCCTTTTCAATTGAAATGGGCAGGCATTTGAATTTAAATTTAAATGATACGATTTGAACCTGTTTGTTTGTTTCTGCATTCCATAATAGTATATTCACTCACACACACACACACACACACACATTTTTACTTACCCAAAGGCTCAGGCTGGGGCTGAATCTTTGTGCTGGTCTCCTCCTCCCACATCTCTCTGTTATCAGGGCCTAAGTGTTTCTTATTACTTGAGTCAGAAGGCTTCCTATGGCTAGCATCACGCTGACTAGAGTCTGAAGGTTCTCTATTGCTGTCATCATCTTGTGTAGAAGTTGGGTAGTTCTGATCCACAAACAGTATTCTGTCTCTGGATTCAAAATCTAGCCAGGGTAGAGACCATCCATGAGACACAACGCTAGAAAAATGGACTGTGATAAACGCAAGCACGCTTTTGCTCCCTCCTTGTGATGTACCTGTTTGCTGTTTGGCTTCTGTGTTCATTTTCATGAGGTATTGCTGCCTTATGTGTTTGGCAAATCTGGCAGGGTTGTCCCATGGTATGTTGAACATCTCAGAATCTGTCCCACACATCGTCCCAGAAGGCTTTAGTGTCCCTTGTTCGTCGACCTCAGAGAGCTTCAGGCTCTCAAAAGTAAATACCTTAAAGGCTCGTTCTACTTCATTCCAGCTCAAGACTTCTGTAAGAAAGAAGGACCTGTGCTGCTAGGAACGTTCTCATGAGTACATGGTACAGGGCTGACAGAGGGGGCCACTAGGGGGAGTCTGTCCACCAGAATGACAAGGGAGTCACCACGATGGGTGTTGACCTGACTTTAAGCATGGGCTCCACGAGTCTACAACAAATATCAAAGGTACCTAAAAATAAGGAAACCACATAGTCAAGATATAATGCTCCCAAACTGCTTCATAGCTTAGTCAGTATTAGGTGTCCAGATTCATTTGCATGAACTTTCCAGGGTATCATATTGGCTTAACATATTTACAATTTATCATTTTTGAGCAAATGCACCCTTTGCTGCTGTTGTAATTTAAAGCAGAGATATTATTTACTTGCATTAGGTGTCCAGATTCATTTGCATGAACTTTCCAGGGTATCATATTGGCTTAACATATTTATAATTTATCATTTTTGAGCAAATGCACCCTTTGCTGCTGTTGTAATTTAAAGCAGAGAAATTATTTACTTGTGTCTAACATAGGATGCTATATTTACTAGGTTTTTCTGTTCATTTGGGCTAAGGAAAGTCCTCTTCCCATCCACATGAATTGCTGCAGTATTTTCCATAATTGCATTTCAAAGTTTACCAGCTTTCAAATGGGCTCTATTTAATTGTGTATTTATTCTTTTAGAGCATTTATTTACCTGTTCACTCACTTACTGGTTATTGTTTTGTGTGTATTTGGCTTTGTCATAGATGCCTGGGATTCAAAGAAAAGAACTGCTTCTTACACTTTGGAAGTTCAAGGTGGAGGGATGAGAGGTAGGGATTAACAAATGAACATGGAATTCAAAGGGGAAAAAATGAAATGCTTGTGGCAGATCAGTGACTCAGAGGTTCTTACCGTCTCCTCAGCAGAGACGAGGGAAGTAGCAGGGGTCCCTTTGGAAAAAACAGTAGGATTCACAAGAGAGACAGAGAAGACGAAAAAGAATTACAGAACAAAGGAGAGTTTGCTCATTCATTGATTTCACAAATATGGTTTGAGCACCTACTAGATGTCAGGAACTATAATAAAGGCTGGAAACATGGTGGTAAACAAAGCAGTGAGCTCCGTTTTCACTCGTGGAATATTCGTTCTAGTGGTTGGAAGCAGACAAGTGACTAAGACATCAAAGACGATAAGAAGAAAGCCAGCTGAGAAGATAAAAGGTTGTAACGGTGGGGAAGAGGCTTCTATTTTATGTAGGTGGTCAGAGAAAAATTCTCTGAACAGTTAAGCACAAACGAGAAAAAGATAGGGGAGCAAACCGTCTGGGTGTCTGAGAGAAAAGTGATTGGGGCAGGGAAAGAGGAAAAGTAAAGATCGTGAGGCAGGGGTGGGATCATCGTATTGAAGGAGTCATGGTGAGGCCCGTGGAGACAGAGCGGAGCAGAACGTGAGAGCCCAGCAGGGGAAAAGCTCAAAATGGGGGTGGCAGACAGCTGAGGGTTTGCACTGATGAAATGCATGACTGTTAGAAGGTTTTGAGCTACGAAGGCACATGCTCTGGCCAACATTTTAGAGGAGCCATTCCAATTACTGTGTGAAGAAAAGACTGTTGGGAAAAAGGTGAAAGGCTGCAGACCTGTTAGAAAGCTACTAAATAGTCCAAGTGAGAGGTGATGGTGGACAGGGCTGGGATGGTAGTGAGGGCTGTGGTGGGACTGGTGGTGGGGGTGACAAAAAAAAAGAAGCAGGGACGACTCCAGGATTTTGGTCAAAAATTGTGGTCATTTACTGAAATAAGGGGGATGGTAAAGGGAGAAATTTGGGGGCCAGGAATCAAGAGTTTGGTTTTAGATCCCTTAAGTATGAGGTGCTGAAATGGAAAAGTGGAAGGAGAGGCAGGAGGACAAGGATCTGGGGTGGGACATGTAAGCAGCATGTATGTGAGGTTTCAATGGTGGCAGCAGAAACAAGAATCCCGTGCTGTATGTAGAACTAAGCTGGAGAGAGAATGGATCACACCAGAAGGCAGAAGGAGAGGTGGCGTGTGGCAGGACGCTGGTGAAGGACAGATACTCTCAGGAACAGCAGGAAGGGGTAGTTATGTAAACCACAGACAAGGCACATCCAGGGACACTAGACTGTGTGTGCCCTGCAATTCCGTGAGGTGATGGCATGACAGTGTTCAAAAGATCTTGGCTTTTTTATTACTAAGCCTACTTAAAAGTGGAAGAAGAAGTCAAGGTAAAAAAATACTTGGTAAGTTGATTAGGGTTAAAAATAAAATTGAAAGAATAATCGGCACATGCTTTCTACTTTTCTAGGTCAGATGCTACGGTGTCTATGAATTTAGTATTCTTTATTAGTAGAAATGTATCTGCATAATGCCTCAAGTGGAAAATATAATTTCCTTTGGGAAATGGTTGCCCACATCACAAAATCCTGTGAACACTGAGACAAAACGTGATTCTAGACATTCTTTATGGCCCCTCTTCCCACCGTCCTCAAAGGAAAGTGGTCCTTGCTGTTGTGAGACACTGTTACCCTGAATCAACTCACTCTCAGCAGCATGTTGACAGGGTCTCTCTCCTCATCTCTGTGTTTCTAGGCCTAGGGTCAACTATGGCATAGAGGAGGTGCTCAGACCTGCAGACTGTGCCTCCAGATCTCTACTGTGGCTTTCTTCCTGGAGCTCCTGCTCAGTAACATGGGGAAAGGGTGTCCTATGGGCATCAAGAGACCAGAATTTTAGTCTTGGCTTTGCCACTATTATAATCCTAGAGCAAATAATTTAACCTGACAGGATCTTAGCTTTCTCATTTATAAACAGATTTAGACTAGATTAATCCTGAGGTTCTTTTCAGTTAGAAAAATTTATGGTTCTATGATTCACCTGTCTTCACAAAAATTTAACTTCTGGATATGAATATTGTTTTCAGCATTTTTTCTCAGGGAGGGATTAAATATGAGCTCCAGTAGCACAGGTTACAAGACATTCACCTTTGCCTCCCAGGCCACACTTTTTTGCTCCCTTCCTATCCTCCTGTGCTGAGATGGTTCAAGCAAGGATTTTTTCTCAGGGAGGGATTAAATATGAGCTCCAGTAGCACAGGTTACAAGACATTCACCTCTGCCTCCCAGGCCACACTTTTTTGCTCCCTTCCTATCCTCCTGTGCTAAGATGGTTCAAGCAAGTGCTCACGTTGGTTTTAACCCGGTGAGCATTCCCACCAAATTCAGATGATGTGGAACTTCTTTTTCTCTTTTCTTGTTAGAAAAAGAGAAGACCATGGAGGGACAGAAAAAGAAGGAACAGAAGAAAAATTCCCTAATATAACATTTCCTTCATAAAAAAGAAGGATCTACTTGGGAGCAGTGGTTGTTCTGAAAAAAGCACGTCGTAAAGAGGTAGAGGTAGAGATCTTTACTGCCTTCGTCTCTTATGAAGGTTCCATAACAGGATATGGGAAGCAAAAAATCATGGGGAGAATGGGCAAGATTGGGATAAATCAAACTGACAAGAGATAGATTTGCTGTCAACTCACCTGACCCTCTTGTCTTCTACCTCTGTAACCCTAGCTGGTTTCCAATGGGAACACCATGCTTCCAACATGGGACCAGCTAGAGCCACATGGTTGGATGAAAAGAAAAATGGTGATCCAAACCTTAACTTTATCAATCAAACGGAGAGCCAAGACAGTTTCCCATTTAAGGGGTGAGGGCACAGCTACAGTCTTACCGTGAATTTTCCAATCTACTATACAGGATCGTTCAGTGGCTATCCTTTACACTGGAATGTAATGCTCTCATCTTTTTTCTTTGTGCAGATAGATTAATTGATAGGTGTAAATATATCTAAAAAGTCTAATTTAAATGTTGTGTCTGATTTATTGATTCAGACTGGATATAAGGGAGGACACTTCAAGTTTCCTTTGACTACCAAAATTCTTCTGGAACTTTTTTTTTTATCCACGATGAGAGGAATACTAAATGAGAATTCTAAGACAGATGTCTCTGAATTGGGACAAAGTTGCATAGTCAGGCTTGCTCTTCCTACTTTCCAGATAATATGACTGAAATGTTATGTAGTATTTGTGTAATTTGCAATGATGATAAAGAGGTACAGTGGTGAGCCAGTGGAGGAAAGACAGCATTGTCCTGAAAAGGATTAAAACTTGGGATGTGAGGTTTCTGTTTATTTTTAAATTTTAAATAGTATCTGAACCTTTAATCCTCTTAAGTAGGATGGGGTTACCACATCATTTCCAGTGACGTCAATGTGAATGTGGGTTGAAGGGGGGAGAGGGAGAAAAGGAGGGGATTATTCTGGTTAAGGAAACACAGTGGGAAGAAAATCCAGTGAGTCAAACTGGAGAATGATATGCATCATAGCTATCACATCATTTCTAATGACATGATTCCAAATAAGAAAGTTGTGGTCAATCAAAATACCCTCTTTAGCCTCTGAAAGATCTTTCAATAATCAAAATACTTTTTGCAAATAAGGGTGTAATTTTAAGAAGCACATATGACCATCAATTAAAATGAGTTTAAGCTAAGACAAAGCAATGTACTCACCACTTGTACAAAAGTGCATGAGCTCATGAATTGTAGCTAGACGTTTAGTGCTGTTCCATGGTGGGGGCAGAGGGAATTGAAGGAATTCCCACAAGGGCAACTTGGACTGCATCTCCTGCTCAATTTGAACTGGGTCAAAATTCTTTTGGTCCTGATGAAAAAGAGCAACATGACAGAAGACATTAAAGTAAACTGTCAAGTGCCTTATGCATATGGAGAAGGCTAAACATGATACCTTCGCTCTCATTATTTGGGAATAGGGGAAATCACTGGTAATTGGGGCAGACAAACTTTCGGTATTTTGCTGAAGGTCAAAGAAGCTAGTTCTCACTTTACCACAAGTTCCTGGTGCACAGAAATGACTGATTCTTCATTCATAGTGACAAACTGTCAAAGTCTCATATATACTCATCTCACCCATCTGAGATTCTTTTGGGCTTCCATTAGTTTTTCTTAGCAGCAGATATTTATGGCAAATAATTATAAGGTTTTAGTGTAAAGACAGTGGTAGTCACAATCAATTCGATGGTTAATTGGACCTGTATAATTAGGCAAGTTTTCTTTGCTGATGTCATTTCATCCTTATTTATCTCCATTTTTTGAGATCCTACTTTGCAAGCAGGTATCCCTTTTGTGCATTACTTTTTAATTAGCTTTGGTAAAGTTATCTAATGAAGATACCTTCAACTGAATAGTGAAAGATGAGCGCTCTCACATCGGCTATCCTTAGGGTGACTGGATTATTGTTACCTTCAGTGCGCACTTCTTGTGGGCGTGTGCATCATGATAGTTCAGAAGGAGAGGGCCTTTGGGCACTGCTTTGCTTTCACATTCCTCTTCAGATAAGAATACTTCACAGAGGTTCTATTCAAATTGAAATAATACTGATTTAAAGAGAGAAAGATACTTTTTCAAAGCATGAAAACTCTTTGGACATGTCATGCCCTCTGACCTTTTTTTCCTTCTCTGAGAGAGAGAGTGAGGGCAGGATGGACACTATGTGGGCTGCGATTCTGTGGTCTAACCCATCTGCCCGGCAGGGTGGCTCCAGCAGACTGGGTGGAACAAGGTCTTCCTCAGTTGCCACAACCTATTGAGATAAACAGTTGGGAGGAACTGGTTTGATGATCAGCTCTTTACTGACACTCATATTTCCATCACTCTTAGTATGAACAAGACTGTTTCTACCACTAAAGGACTAGTAATTGCACAAAATGGCAGGAAAGTTTCAGTGATTACCAAAATAAAAGGAAAAATGTTTCAATCAATGCAATAAAGAAGATATAATCTTGATATTTGTATTAAAATAGATACCACAAAACTCAAATGGTACATAATAAACTTTACTATGGTAGAAGTCAAAATAACAACATATATATTTTCAGTATCTACTCTTTCTCTTAAAGCACTGAAACAGTGCTCATACAACTTGAGGTTTAATTAATATTTATTGAGTGCCTACCACATGCCAGCTACCCTGTAGAGCATCTTCACATACAGCAACTCATTTAGGCCTCACAGCAACTTTGTGGGGAAGATACTATTTTCCATTTTATAAAGGAGAAAACTCGGGTGAGTGTCAATAGATGACTGGCCCAAGCCCAGGGCTACTGAGTGGGTTCAGGCCACCTCCTCATTCTTTCATTGAAAATAGAAAAGTTATAAGATGGTGAGATCACAGGGGCTGGCTGGTTAGCTCGGTTGGTTAGAGTGTGATGTTATAACACCAGGGTGAAGAGTTCAGATCCCTGTACTTGCCAGCCAGCAAAAAAAAAAAAAAGATGAGATCAGTAATGGATAATAGGCTCCTTTCTATGGGGGAAGTGAGGTCTAGAAAGATTAAATGCCTTGTTCAATTTCACACGGCAAACAAGAAAAGAAGATTAAAACATTATCAAGATGGGCATTTAATTTACAGCTTTTCTCTTTACCCTAAATCCTATAATCACCCTCTATGATTTTACATCTCTCTACGAGGTTTCCCAGCCTTGGCATTAATGACATGAGACTAGATAGCTGTTTGTCGTGGGGGCTGTCCGCTGCACTGTAGGATGTTTAGAAGCATTCCTGGCCTCTGCCCATTTGATGCGAGTAGCACCTTTCCAGTTGTGACAACCAAAAGTATCTCCAGACATTGTCAAATGTCCCCTGGGAGGTAAAATCACCCACTCTTGAGAACCATTGCTGTAGAATAACAAAATAGCTTCATATTCTTCACCTTTTATAAACACTCTACTTTCAAAAGAGTCACTGTTTCCACTTTCTATCTCTCAACCATTTGTTGGGCCCACTTCAGTCATGAAAGAACCCTCCAAACTGTGCCACCTCTGAAATGTTACACTCTGGTTCCCCATTCTGTAAAATGCCATCCCGTCATCCCTATGTGTTGGGTGCCTCTATGTGTCAGGTACTGAGCTTATCACGGTCCCTTTTGGTACCTGGAACATAGTGGATGGTTAGTAAATGCTTGTTGCTTTGATTTGAATGGAATAAAACTTTCAATTTGAGTTGAATGACTAAAATAAATGATGATACTGGAAACTCTACAGGGCTTTTGAGCTTTTACAACTTATTGATATAATAAAATTATTTGTCTTCCAAAAACCTTATGGGGTAATTATAGGCAGATATTAGTGTTCTTCTCTAATAAGTTAGAAAACAAAGGCAGTCAACAAACAGAAAAATGTTTACTGGAGGTAACAGAGATGAGAGACCCTGAAAAGGACTTTAAAGTAAATATTTTATGTATTGAAGAGAGAAAGAACCATGTCACATTTGTGAATGAAGAATAAGAATAGGCAATTGAAAAAGAAATTTAAAAATGCATAAATTAAAAACACTATTGCTAAAACACAACAATAGCAGACTGGACTCCACTGAAGAAAGAATTAGTAGAAAGTTAAGCTGGAATTCCCAAAGGGATAAAATTGAAAGAAGACTTAAAAGACAAGGAGGAAAACCCTGAAGTTTCAACCTCCATCTAATAATAATTAGGGTAAATATATAGGAGAAATAATATTTGAAGATATATATAAAAACTTTCTCAGAATCCATTCCTTAATTGAACAAATACATGTTCAATGTGTACTATGGGTTAGGCATGGTTATTGTGTGCTGAACACACAGCAACACACAAGTACAGTAAGTTCCTGACTGCATGGAGCTTACATTCTGGCAGGAGGAAGAAGGTAAAAAACAAAGCCAATAAATACATTTAAAAAAGAGCAGTTATGGGTAGAAAAGTAAAACAAGGTGATGTGGCCAAGAGTGCTCTGTGTGTGTTGTGGGGCTTCTTTAGATCTGGTGGTCAGAGAAGGCCTGCCTAAGGAATACCACTTCCACTGGAGACAGAATCATAAGGAGAATCTTCCAGGCAGACACGGGAAGAAAGCTTTCCAGGCCAAGACGTTGGAGTAAAAGGTTAAGGTGAAATTAAGTAACTTATTCCAGGAAAAACCAGAAGGCCTGTATAGCTGACAAACTGTGTGTGTGTGTGTGTGTGTGTGTGTGTGTGTCAAGCAGAGGGCAGGAGATGAGATGACAGATGAAGCTCAGACCCACATTTTTAGGGCCTTTATAGGAGAGTGTAAGAAATTTTGATTTTACTCACAATGTGATTGGAAATCAGATTATAATTCCTTTAGATTGTGATGGTAAGTATGATAAAACAAAGCCATACTTAGACGTAATCTTGTTTTATTAATTATAAAGAAAAAACCCTAATACCTGCTGGAAAAAAAATAGATTACCTACAAAGGAAAAAGTAGCTGGTTGACATCGGACTTCTCATCAGCAACATTAGAAGGGAGAGGACAATGGAGCGATGTTATCAAAATACTTTTCCACACAGATTGACAAGATTCAAATGTCATTTCTGCCACTTACTACTTGAACAAGTTACTTCACCTTTTTAAGCCTCAGTTTCCTCATCTATAAAATGAGGGATAAAAACAGTTCCTGCTTCATAGGATTGTTCTGAGGATTAAATGAGTTAATATTTAAAAGCATTTAGAACAATGCCTAGTACCCATAAGTACTATATATACGCTGCTGCTATGAATAACAAACTCTTTTCAAATACACATGGAACATTCACAAGAATCGACTATGTACATCAGGTCACACAGGAAGCCTCAATAAATTTAACTTGTTAACTTGAAGACTGTATTTATGGGCCATAATGCAATAAAATTAGAAATCAACAACATATCATGAGAATTAAAATAATTCATGGTTTAAATAAGTAAATAAAAGATTTAGAGCTGAATATATTGAAAATATCAGGGTGCAAAGAAACACTCAAAAGGAAATGCACAGCCTTAAGTAAAGCAAACAAAACAAAACAGCCTGAGAATAAGTGAAGTAAGCTTTTCATTAAAACAAAATGCAAAATAAACCCAAAGTAAGTAGAAAGATGGGAATAATAAACAAAAAATTAATAAAATAAAAAGTAAAAAGGAGTTGATCGATGAAACAAAATGCTGATTCTCTGAAAAGACCAATACAATAGACAAATGGTTAACAACCATGATCAAGAAGAGAGGGCACATACAACATAGTCACAGGAAAGAAAACATCACCAGTTACAGAAGAAATTAAAAAATGGATTTAAGTGAATAGTATAAAGAGCCTTGTATCATACTGAAAACCCAAATAAAGTATACGTATTTATAAGAAAAATACTAATGACTAAAATTGGCCTCAGAAGTAGAAAAATCTAATTAAATCTACAAGTACACAAGAAATTTTAAAATCAGTTAAGGACCATTAGCCATCCCACCCACCTGTCCATGTTCTTTCCCTCATCCATTAAAACAACACCAGACACAGATAGTTTTAAGGATATGTTCTACCAAAACTTCAAGGAATATTACATAAACTGATCAAGAGCACAGCAAAAGAAGAAGAATCAAAGCTGATGTTCAAAGCAAACTTTAGTTTTATCTGAAATGTTCTAATCTTTATAAAGAAGAATACATTCAGGTATCCGAAGTGTAATTTTAAAATAATGCAAAAACAAACAAACAAACAAACAAACAAACCCCCAAAAGACAAAAACCAAAAAACTCAAAAGCAATGGGAAATGAAACAACTTACTGAAGGTTACCAGCCGGGAAAAAGCCTCAGAGTGTACCCACCTGTTCTAGCATACAATGCAGGATCAGGGGCACAGAAATGAATTCCTCCGGAATTGGATTCAGCAAGTCATTGTAATATCTCATGTCTACATCAGTTGTCATGAAGGCAGTCACTGTAAAATACAGAAAATATCGTTGCCCAATTGAGATGTGTTCTCCATTTCTTCATCACAGTTTCATGCTTAAATTCAAACTATGACCATGCATTGATAAAGGCAGGAACTGTAGGTGGAGGACGGGCTTATAGCAATGTCGAGGACACTTATTGTTCCTTAAAGTGCCAGGTCATGATGTTGATTCTCCAGCAACAGATTTTATACGTGCCTGATGCTGCTGGAGCTTGTGGCTCTTCATATTGCGCTTTCTTCTTTCCGGGGGTTGGAGCAGCGGACTGTGGAGCCTATAAGAAGAATAATCAGAAAGAAACAACTGAGATATCCATCTGAGAGGTGCTTTCATAAAATGCTGGTGTGAGGGGATCCAAGAGGATTCTGAAATTACATAACTATATTCACACCACAAAATCATCTGCTAATATTAGGATCAAAGGAAAGAGGTTTTGTCTGAGGAAGGAAAGAAGCTAATAGGTTTGGATGCTATTTGGTTTTTCCTAACGGAGCCCACTGAGCAACTCTGGGGGAAGTGATGGGGTAACGGGGCACTGAGAATCGAAAAGTTTTTCTTCCCTGGGTGACTCAGAGTCATGCCATTCTCCCTCTTAAAATCCTTCTGTGTGGGCCGCCCCGTGGCGCACTCAGGAGAGTGCGGCGCTGGGAGCGCAGCGATGCTGCTGCCGCGGGTTCGGATCCTATATAGGAATGGCCGGTGCACTCACTGGCTGAGCGCGGTGCAGGCAACACCACCCCAAGGGTTGCGATCCCCTTACCGGTCACGAAAAAGACAAAAAAAAAAAAAAAAAAAATCCTTCTGTTTCTCCATTGCCTTCAGGATAAAACCCAGACTCTACCTTAGCACCAAAGGACAATTATGATGTGGCTCCCGCCTCTCCAGCTTTAGTTCATGCTGTCGTTCTCCACTTTGCAGCCTAAGAACACTGAGCTGCCCAGTGCTCCTGGCTTGTGCCATATGCAACTTTTCTTTAACTCCCTATCTTTGCACATCTTTGCCCCTTTCTTAAGGATACCATTCTGTCCCTTTCTCCCATCAGGCTTTCCATTAGGCATACATACTCTGTCTTCACCATATCACTAACCCTGGTAAGATTTTTCTGACTCCCCCGCTCTCCAGCCTACTCTTCCCTCGGTCAGGCGAGGTACCATTTTTAATTGCTTCTATGGCCATCTGAGCTGACTGCTCTCCTAGCATTCGCTGTGCTCTGCTGAAACTGTTGTCTACTTGACTGCTGACCCCTTTAAATGTTAAGCTCAGTGAGCAGGACAGGAAATGAGTCTTCATTATTGTATTGCCAGCATCTTGCACAGTGCTAGCAGATGGTAGGTGCTAAATAAATATTGTGGTTACTTTATCAATATCTCTCCATGTTCCCGACATTATTCATTGTACCATGTGATGACAGGTGCTTCCAACCTCTCCTTTACAGGTGTCAGGGTGTTGAGGAGCTTCATAATGCTCCCACCACATACCTGCCCTTCAAGACTATGCTTGGAGGCTTTTTACTTGTTCGTACCCTCACCTATTAAATTCCAGCAAATTCTATTACCTTCATACAAGTATTTATGTAATGTTTTTCTTCACATGTGTTATAAATGTGAAAATTAAGTTGTTCAGTTAATCTCATTCAGCCCACTGAAGACCCTTTGAGCCCCTGCCTACCTCAGAAATCAACATGGCTTCCAAGATAGGTTTCTCATTAACCACCTGTGGGACATTAATAAGCTGCATTCTTTCCAAATAATGTTGGTACTGTCTTTTCCAATCCAGGGTGTCATACATCAAACAGGCAATATTCTCAAAAATATTCGTGCCCAATTCCAGCTATAGGTGAGAAAATTCATGACAATTGGTTATTAGTTTCATACTGTTCAAATCAGATATATGGTTTGTATCTCTCTTAACAGCTAAGCTATCAACTTTTTGCAGGGAAGCAAACCTCCGAATCCCCAAAGCACTGGATCCCAGCCATGGTGAACAAGTCTTCATACGAGACCCCTTCATGTGCTTCTTGTTCACCACGTAGACCATTCCCTTCAGAGGGCTGAATGGCTGCCTACCATTGCAAGAGCCTAATTAAAGCTTCAAACAAGGGAAAAGCAACCTAGTCATTAGTTTCAGCAGTGAGACCTATATTTTTGGTATCTCAATTCTTAAAACATGTTAGGTAATACTGATATCCTCAGCCAAAGACAAGCTATCGATGATTTCTTGCCTGGCTGTGTAAGGAGCAAAATGGAACCACTTGACTAGCTTTGTGTACTATCCACCCAAGCACGCTGCAGTATGTGTGCCATTAATATTTATTCTTTTCCTCCCTGCCCCCCCTTGTTTCACCTGTGCTACCATTAAGGAAAAACATTCAGAAATCCTGATAGACTATTGCTTCTATAACACTCACCTATTTTACAAGCTGGCAAGCAAATTACAGATCAGATACCCCTATTACCTGGTCTTTCATTTCCAGAAGTAGAAAAGCACTGTGATGGCTGGGTCTGTCTGCTTGAAAGCAATGAAGGATTAAGTAGGCTCATCTTGTGTCTGAGTTGAAGAGGTGAGGAAGAATGAGAGAGCTTCTTGTGGGGCCCGTGAATCCCAGACTGGCAGAAGTCCAATGAAATGCATAGCTCTGCCCATCATGGTATACCTGTCCACTTGACTTCACATGCCCATGCTAAGACTGAGTGCTCTTCAGTTAAGCTTCGACCTGGTATTCCTTGCCCAAATTCTGGCATAAAAATACTTTCCTTTTTGTTTATATTTCTAGGAAATATAGTAAACCTTCTGCCATTAGCTTAACTGAGCTAACTCGTTTTTAAATCAAATAGCAAATCACATGCTAAAGGCCAGCAAATTATTTCAGCAAGCAGGGTTTTAACTTGAGATGTTGCAGATGTCTTACACAAACAGTTAGCACATCTTGATGGACATTTATTTGGTGAAAAGCTTTCACTATCTTGGTTCAGCAGAAATACAGCCTGCTTGTTTGCAGCCGAAGGTTGCAAATGCTTTCCTCCATCCAGAGAGGAAAAAGGACTCCCTGGCTCCTACCTTGGATATGAGGCCATTATCGATCTACAGATATAGCTGAAAGTGTGACACCTTCTAATTGGTCTGTTTCTACCAGAAGTATTTTTATCACTTTTATGTTTATTAGGTGTTTAAAATAACCTTTGATCTTCAATATCAAATCCAATGGCCTTTTCTTCTGGAATCCTACTTTATTACTGAACCATTTTCAAGTCTTTCCTTCCCCATTGTCTTCAATGCTCGGTCCTTCACTCACAAACTATATCTTGTAGAGGCATGCCTGGCCTCCAAAAGGTCAAACCCAGACCACAGCCCTGGCCTGAGGATGATGTTCAACAAGTACTTGCAAATTAATAGGTGACCAGTGTGACCACTGAGCAGAATAGCCCTAACTAGTTCTCTAGAGAACTGAATATTTTCCCTGCTGAGAGTTATCTTCATGGCCCAGCTAGACACCTGTACAGTCATCTTCTAGTTCTGAAGTCAGGAATGTTCTACCATAACTAATATTTTAACTAAGCTGGTGATAGCTTTTCAACATAAGATACTTTTTATAAACTTTAACTGCCACTTAAACTCTTCTACTCAATATTTTTTTAAAAAGTAAGATATAGCCAGTATCACTTTCTTTAGAATCAAGGGATTAAAATCTTCTAATGAACAGGAAATTGTGGACACTAGAGTAGGAAGCAGAATGCTCGGAGTGGTGCTGGGTCTTCTGACATTGTGATTGGAGGCCACGGTGTTCATGTCTATGTCCTGGGATGCAAGGGGATGTACTCCCCTTTGGATCCAGTACATACCAGCTTTTTTCAGTTTGTGCCTGGAGACTAAAGAAGACACACAGAAGGAAGCTCTTGCTAGAGAAGGAGCAAAAGGTATTTGGTTTGAGGTTGCCTTAAAGAAGCCTCCTCTGGATTATGGTTCAGGAAATATATGGCTTGGATCTCTTATGCCCTATTGAACCAAAAATGTACACAAGTTCTTGACAGGGTGTGAGTATGCAGCCAGGCCTTGGCCCAAATGAGAGGAGGTGTGTTTCTCCAAAATGTAAATTTGTGGATGTGGACTTTATTAGCCATAGATTTTATGTGCTTGGGAGAAGAGCCAGTCTATAGGAGAGAAAGAATAGAAAGCTGGTTTTGAGGTGGGATTTCAGGATCTCAGGGAAATAGCCTCTTCCCCAAACTTATATTTATTGGGTATAATCTAGAATTTCAATAAAATGGGATGGAATATTAATAGTACTATATTACTTGGAATGCCAGTATCTCTGGAATAGGAATACGTACTGACCCAATTTAACATGAAGCAGTAAGGAACAGATAACAGGGAGGTGACAGTGGGTCCTTTTCTGAGTTCAGGTTTAGGAGGCAGAGAGTGAAAGGCAAAGCAGGAAAGCTGAGCATATCTAGACAAAGTGGCAGGGAGAGGCAAATTAAAGAGAATCTGGAGTAACCAGTTTTGCCTAGAACTAGCTCGGCCTTCAGTCGCAGCTTTTCTATGTCCACCTTCATTTTCCATAAATGAGATCCAGCACACGGCTAATATTCATTCTTGCTGTTGGCAAGGTATCAGACTTGAGTGTCCTGTTTCTGTGTAGTGACATCTAACTTGCCTAGAACTAGCTCGGCCTTCAGTCGCAGCTTTTCTGTGTCCACCTTCATTTTCCATAAATGAGATCCAGCACATAGCTAATAGTCATTCTTGCTGTTGGCAAGGTATCAGACTTGAGTGTCCTGTTTCTGTGTAGTGACATCTAACACCTTATGTTAAGAGTCCTTATAACTCAACCTTATCATTGCCACTGATTCAAGTCCTGTCATTCCTTCAGGGTTCAGATCTGGCCTCCTCAGTGTTTTCACTCAGGTCCCCAAGTGCACGTCCATCTCCAGGTAACAGAAGTGGGAGCTCTCAGAGTCAGAAGTGTCCATGCCCCAGCCATGGCCATGGGCAGCCTACGCTGTGGTGCAGAAACAGTTCTGGGCTTTGATCTCAAATTCACACAGCCACCATCCACCCCACCGCCCTGCTTTTCCCAGCTTCTTCAGAGCACTCACTTGGTGTAGTCCCTCGCTAGGACTCTGTTTTCATCTCAGCTCTCTCGATGCTGGAATATGTAGCCATGCAGGGAATTCAACATTCCCATGCCTCTCTGTTTGTTGGGAAAAGGGGGTCAACCAGGAGGGGACCTGAGAGCTTTTCTATAACAGAGGATGTCTCAATACCTTCAACAACAAACTTGATGAGTAGTCACTTGCCCTTCTTTAAAAAAAATGCCCTCATGTATCTGGCATTTACTTCTTTTCTATGCATCCCATATATGCTTTTTCTGAATTAATGGGAAACTTAGAGAGAGGACCCAGATGTACGGCACCTTGACCACTGCTTCTTTGTTTCATGGCTTTAGTCTTGCCTCTCTGGCAAGCTCCTCACTAGCATGGACAAGTCTATCTATGAAGGTAGACATTGTCGGCCAAATATATCAAAAAGAAGATTTTGGCAATAAAAGCAAGGGCTTAGAAAAACAGTGTTTGAACTGATACATAAAAAATACAGATGTGTAACTCAAAAAACTATAACACTTACTATTTGCACAATTGATATACATGAAAATTCCAATTACTGCCTAGAACATTGCTGAGGTAGGAAACAAAGCCACATGTCACCAAATAAAAGAATTCCCATTCTTTATCTTCATTTACTACATCTAATTCTTTGTCATTAATTTATATACTAAAAGCTAAAGGATCAGACTATGAACATCATTGGGCATTCAATGTTATCATTGTCCTAAAGATAAAAGAGCCTAGCACAAAGCGTTATAGTCAGTTCTCAGTGAATATATGTGGAATGAATGAATAAGCAGAAGCACAGTGTCACATGCTGTTAGAACCGTGGTCTCTCACTAAAGCATGTACTGACCATTAACTCGTTGTCTGACCAGTCAGAAGGAAAATCAGCTTCTTTGACCATATATTCAAGTCGAGCGACATCAAAGAGATTTGTTTCAGGTTTCTCATTATTCAGGATGGATTCCAAGTACTTCCAGAAAATTTCAAGTTCTTTTATGGAACTCTCTTTCTTCAATTTTTCAGCTTCTATATCTAAAAATAACAACATGTTTATACTACAAAATGAGAGTGTTGGATTCCCTTCTACTTTAAATGGACATGGTGAGTTCATATGCATTGCAAAATGTCTGTACAGTACCAGAAAATGCAAATAAAAAAAGGTAATTTTGAGAAGTTTTCAAAACTGGTCTATAGAGTTATGAAATCAGAGGATTTTATTTCTGAGATTGATATTAAATATGAGCTTATCCCACCTCTTCATTTCACAGTTGAGGACCAGAAAGGTTATGACAAGGCCACACATTTTGGAGCTAAATATGTTTAAGATTTCCATCACTTAGATTGCATTTATAGAGGGCCAGGTTTTCTTCCAAATCACTCTTTGACCATTTAAAGTGTCTACTATGAAACTGGTCAGAAATGCATTTGATCCAATTTTCCTTCTCACATGGCTAAAAACAGACTGGATCAATGATTTATGCCTCAGTTAACCTTTGGTCACATTAAAATAGCAACAGGCTTTCCTGGGCATCTGCACTCTGTAAAATAATCACAGATTTCCATTAAGTTACACTTGAAAATTTGCTTGAAATGTTTATATTTATTACATCTGTAAATAAATAATAGTCTCTACTACTAAGATCTCATTATTCTATTATAACATCTATTTTTCTATTATTTTACTTTTATACATTAAATATTTTTTATAGAAAGCCTGTGTTTGGAGCTTACGCAGCATTTTTTCACTGGCTTCAATAAGAAATTATTTAAAGTTACAACCTTTCTTTGAGGTAGTCAGGAGTAGCCTAGATTTGAATCTCAGCCCTTTTACTTAATAGCTGCCTTTAGGATGAGAGTCCTTTTTGGTAAAATGGAAATAAAATATAATTTCTAGAGTTGCTTTTAAAACTACATGAACCAATGCACTTAAAGCCTTTAGCATTGAGCCTAGTCCCAAGACATGTGCCCAATATAATGGTAGCTGTTATTATTATCAGGGTAGTGATTTCTAACTTTGAACAGCAATTTAAAAAAAAGTAGTGTTAGAGAAATTGGGATGTAGCTATGTAAGTTACAAATCTCTGCACAAATAGTATTAATACTAAATAACAATAAAAGCAACAGCCTATGGCAGAAAGAGCTAGATTTCTGGTAATAAAAAAAGTAGTGTTAGAGAAATTGGGATGTAGCTATGTAAGTTACAAATCTCTGCACAAATAATATTAATACTAAATAACAATAAAAGCAACAGCCTATGGCAGAAAGAGCTAGATTTCTGGTAACACAGATGTACACCAAATCCCAGTTCAATTACGTAAAGAATGCAGTAGGTTTTTGCTCCCTTTTCACAGAGAAAATTAGCACAATTCCCTTAGATGAAGATCCCAAGGCTCAAAATGGCTAAATGGTAGCAGGGTTGGGACTTCATACCATAGCTTCCTAGTCTAAGGCCAGGAAGATAAAGCACTCCTTCTGACTTATTGCAATAAGCCAATAGCAGAGCAAGAATTCAAGGCTATGACCATCCTTTGGTCACTTAGTGACTGTAACTTCTGCAAGGACAGGTGATCAACAGTGATCCATCCAACCCATGCTTTAGGTAAAAATTATAGATCAAATGTAGTTGGATAACCCAGTCCTCTGACCTGCAGTGTCTGTTTTCTGTGGTTACACAGGGATATAAATACAGAGTATGATTTTAATTTGCAAAATTTATATCAACAGTGATCCATCCAACCCATGCTTTAGGTAAAAATTATAGATCAAATGTAGTTGGATAACCCAGTCCTCTGACATGCAGTCTCTGTTTTCTGTGGTTACACAGGGATATAAATACAGAGTATGATTTTAATTTGCAAAATTTATAACACTTGGCTGGTGCAAGCAGAATAAATAGCAAATCAAAGTCCTGAAAAATTTAATAATGTATGTATTGTATGACTATGTTTTGGACAGCAAATTATATTTGTACTTTAAGGATAGTGGGTAATATTGAAGGACTCAGTAAGTTGTGTAGCAGACTACATACCTTCTGGCTGAAGAAGAGCTTCCTGCTGCTGGCTAACTGCTGCCAGGTGTGTCTGCAGAGGTTCATAATTCTCTGAAGATATTTTAATCACACTGGTTATAGAAATGCCAAGCTCAGTCATAATTGCTAATAGCTGAGGATTGTTGAAGCCCACAACTATAATGTAATGTTGGGCACCATCATCTGGCTCATCGTCTGTTCAAAATACCATAAAGAAGAGAAGCCATCACTGTACAAGAGAACAGGTTGTATTCAGCCAGTTCAATCGCCATGTACATTATGTATGCATTTATAATCCCTCTGGCTTGCCAAAAACAATCCAGTTGGCTGGAATGCAGTCATGTTGACTGTTTCTCATTACTGTCCTTCCAATAAGAAGGCTGTGGCCATTTTACAAAATATTAAATCACTTTGGAAACGAGACATAGGCAGAATAGGCGGACAAACATACATGAGGCCTGTGGTCATGGAAAATGTGTGCTTGGGTTTTTGTCAGAGTTTAGCTTGTAACTTTTTGCTGGTTCTAATCTCTTTTGAGCCACATCTGGCTTTACTCCTGAATTACGAGTTGCTGCAGCTTTGTGGTATTTTATAAGCAAAGGTGTTTACAGGAGAGGGAAATATTGAATATGGAAGTGCTCCCTACCAAAGTATTGTACACATTTACCTCAGTGGGGGTGAATCCTGACTATGGGTTCTATAGCAACTATATATTTATTGTATTAAATTTTTAAAACACATATTGTGCACTTTCTTAAATTTTCTCCCCTATTTTGCTGTAGTTATACTGTTTTATTAATATTAAATCAAGTTTATTTTAGAATATAATATTCTGGAGTGTGAAATTAATAGTTATACTTTAACATTGATAGTACATGGTACATGAAAACGTTATATTTCACAGTAGCCCATTAAGATCAATTTACAAGTACTGCAACAGATGCACAACTTTTAATTTTTAAGTAATGATTTTTCTTTTATTACTAAACAAATCAGTATTGATATTACCCATGAAACCCAAAAGATGATTGTTTCTAGCAGATTTAGAGCAGAGATACATGAGGAGTCAACTGGTGAAGGATATGAAAGCCTACCACTCTCTTATTTAAATATGATGGAGCTAATGAGATGTAGCTCCACTTGGGTTGAAGGGAAAGCAGCAGCAAATTAGTTATAGCTGCCCAGGACAAGTTATTTTTTTATCGATAATCTAAAATAAAAGAAAATTCTAGTTGCTCTATCTAGAACAAAATGATAGTGGGAGAAGTTGGGGTCAGAAATTAACTGGATTTTATTCATAACGAAACTGCATTTCATTCATGCCAGTAATCACTTTTTACTTTACTTTAGAATTATGTCTGACATATTTTTTTTTTTTTTATGTTTCCAACAAGACGATAAGCTCCTGGGTGGCACAATCAGCTGGCTATTTCATCCTTTGTCAGCACTATGTAAATGTACCTAGCAAAGCATACTAAATAAACATTTGCTTTAAAACATAACTGAATTGCAAATAGAAATATGTTTCTGTTAGTGCCATGAGTAGTAAGTGACTTGTGTTTTTATAAAGAGTGAAAGGGCTGGGAAAGATTAAGCACAGTGATTAGAATGATTTCTCAAGGTACGTCACAGCTCGTTAAGCAGGAAGTGAAAGGCAGCAACAGAGCAGCACCTCACTGACCAATGTAACGTTTGGCGTCATCGTCTTCTCCCCTCCGTTTTAACTGGGTGGCCTTTTTCACTGTCGTGTTGGACTCGGTCTGATCCTTTCCCTTTCCCTTGGCAACCTTGGCACCTGCAGACTTCTTCTCCTTGGGAGATTTTGCTTTCCCTTTATCCTTTTCTAACTTAAATCTGTCTTCTGTCACCTAGAAAGAGAGAATATTTTTTCTCCAAATCATATAGTGAGCAAGCAATGGCTTTTCCACTGTCAGGTGAATTAATTCTTCATTTCATTTGATTGTTTTTTACTCATTTATTTTTCATTTATTCATCCTTCAAGCCAGGATAATGGATAATCCAGCTTGAGTCTCTGTTTTGATCAGCCTATCTATGCATGAGGACTGGGGGGTTGTGAGCCAGGAAGCTGGTTACACAAAGAGCCTTCTGGAAGAGAATTCATCCTAGAGGAGAGTCAAGTGACCTAATAAACCACGTAAGCTGCTTGCAGGCAGGGTGGGAGGCTGATTCTGAGTACATCGTGGTGTTAGGAATTTACGTTTATCTTTTAGCCTAACCCTGAGGAGCCTCTATCTGAGTCTTAGAGAGAGGTTGGTTTGATCATTAAAAACAAAACAAAAATTAAAAAGAAAAAGAAAAACAGAAAGAGCCATTTTCTCTAAAATCTCCTTGATAAAATTTTTCATAGTTTAAGTAATGTATTGACCATTTTTAAAGGTTAAAAGATTCCACTGGGAACCTAGCCCTAACAAATTATTTTTATTATAATCCTAATTCAAAATATATAGACATCACCAGTGGTTGCTGTTTGATACATTCAAAGATGAGATCAGAACAAAACATCAGTTGGCAACACAAATCCTTTACACACCCCTCTGGGGCACGCTTAGATTGCCAGGTACCATGTAAAGATCCAATTCTCCTGCCAATTTTTTCCCCCCAAACAATTGCTGAAACCATCGTGCAGTATATCATAATGCAATTACTCTTTCAATTCATGTATTTATAAGTATAAACTGGTTGTAGTCATTGAAATAATGTGACAGTACTGGATCACAAGGTGGTCATACAGAAAATCCAGAAGTCCCAACTTCGCGGCAGAGAAGTCCAAATTTTGCCATCAAAACCCACCAGAAACTTTCACAACTGCAATTTTAAATAAAATCTCAGGGTGATCTTTTGATCTGAAAAGAAGAAATTACTTTAGGTTAAATTATTCTAAAGTTAACTTGGAAGAATAAACATTTTTTCCTTTATATATTCATTCGTTTATCTCACCATTCCACAGATATTTGCTGAGTCCAGTAGAAGTCTTTAAAAAGGCGTTTTTTTGTCCTCCCCCTTCTCTGCTCTCCCCAACTCCCCATCACTAGGTAGTACAGTAAGGATCCCTCTGGCTCTGCAGGCTGTCCTAGGTGGGGCACGAGAGCCCCTGAGAGCCCATGCAGCCACATCGGGCACCTCCCTTTGGGGCTTCTTTAGCAAAGGTTGCAGTTCTATGAGTTCAGGAACTCCCTGGGCCCTTTCTCCTGGGATTCCAGAGAGAGAAGGGCTGACCACAACCAAAAACCAAGGTAAGTGGTAAATTCTAGTGGCAGAGCTTAGTTATGCAGTATGAAGGTGCTTTCAGACATTATCTGATTTGATCTCACTAAGCAATCTGCAAGGTGGGTAATTTTATTCCCATAGTATGAATTAAGACGCAGTTTGTCCTGAGATGCACAGCTGTGGCAGAGACACAAGCTGGTTTGACTCCAAACCCCTAAACTCATTTTATGTCTAAGGTTCTCTTGTCAGTCTCTTTCTTTGATGCTCTCCCCTCTTCTTCTCCATGCATGTCTGTCCTCCCTCCACTCTGTCTTTAGCTGGTTTGACTCCAAACCCCTAAACTCATTTTATGTCTAAGGTTCTCTTGTCAGTCTGTTTCTTTGATGCTCTCCCCTCTTCTTCTCCATGCATGTCTGTCCTCCCTCCACTCTGTCTTTCCAGAGGCTGCGTAATGCTCGGGGGATGCTCCTTCCTTTCTCTGGAGTACTCCTCCTCCCTCAGCTGCTCCTCCTCTCACCGCCCTCTTCCTCTCCCTTCTCTGCCTTTCATTCTGCTTTGCATTCCTTTAGCCAGGCCAGACTTGGGAGGCTGGAGAAAAGCATCTGTTAAGCTAATTTTCTTTAACACTGAAGTTATCAATATCTACCTCCCTCAACTTCACATAAGTCTTTTTAAAGAGGACCCTTATAAATCCTGATTCACTTCTTTAAATAACATTTTTATTATAAAATAATAATCAATATTGAAAAATTGGAAAAAAGATAGAGAACTTACAAAACTAAACATAATTTTACCATCCAGGGAAGATGGGGTGAAGAGAATATTTAATGCATTCTTTCAAATTAATTGTTTGCATTATTTTTACATAATTGTTATCGTTCTTTCTATACCACTTGGTGTCTTGTTACAATGATACATCTTCAATTGGTAGAATTTCAAGAAGTATTGCTCTGTAAAGGATTTCTTAGGTTGAGAAAGAATTCTCTGGTGTAGAGCAACTGTAAGGCAGAGAATAGAAGTGGATGGAAGCTCCTGGGTCCTCCTGGGCTCCATAGCCAGGCAAAGATGTCCCTGGTAAGTTTCTGAACATGTTCCTTGCCCTACCTCATCCCTTCTGCTTGCCCATGGCTGACTCAACGACGGTCTTCCTACTTGTCTCCTGTGTTCAGTCTGTTCCTCACTTCTCCCCATTTCCAAACTCAAGCTGGACCAGGACAGCCCCTTTGCCCCTCTGGTTTGGACAGTGATTGACTGCTTGGCCCCTAGAACTTTATGTTGGTCAAAAGGTAAAACATCTTTTTCTACCAAGCCCCAATCATAGGAAAATTCTCTCCCATCTTTTCTTCCCCTTCTCTTATTTTCTGAGTAAGCCCCTCCCACCTATGGGTTTATGTCCTAGGATTTGTGGGTGGGGAGGGAACAAACCAGACTAGGTAAGCATTCAGCAAAGCTGACTCCCCAAATCATAGACTAAAGTTTGTTTACACAAACTCTTTCTCTGGCCTTTCTTGCTTGCTTTCATAGCACGCATGTTCCCATACTATGGTCATCTGCTCACAACTGAAAAGACTCAGAGGGAACTCTTGCCAATTCAAGAAAAATATTTAGGAGGGGTGTATCCAAAAAGTCCCTTTTTTCCACCGTGTTTGGGGGACACATGTTTCCTGGCATATAAAGGGAGGGTCAAGTTTGTTACAGAGTACATGTTCTTTAGAATGCAGCAAGTACGGAAAGCATCTGGATGCCTCCTACTGTGAGTAGGCTTTGGATACACACAAAGATTTCTTAGCCAGTTGAGCTACATAGCAGATGTGGGGTTCTTGTCTTAGCAATAAGCAAAACAGTGGTAGCATTTCGCATACTCAGTTGAGTATTGAATGACACCTACCTAGAATCCTTAATCTCATTCTCACTTTTTAAAGGGAGAAATAAAATATTCTCCTCTGAAACATGGCAACCTAGTACTTTGACACCTCAAAATATTTTAGATAATTTTTATCTCTAAATGACTTGTTGATGTCAAAATTCAAATATAATTAATAGATATTCACTCTCCTATTTCTCACGATGAAAGGGACATAAATGGTGAAATTCAGTGGAACTGATGGTACATAGCTATGCTTCATCTTGTTCTTATAGTTAATAATGCATCTACATATTTATGTATAACTTTTTATTTCATATATGATCTATAACAAGATCATCCCAATAATATTATTAAGGATATAGGTATAAAAACATGCTCATGGAGGTTGTGACTAACTATCTCCATTATTATGTGGTTCATGAGAAACTGGGTCTTCTGGGTGCTACTCTGGTTCTCTTCCAAGATGTCACTCTATCTCATAACAATCTATTCCACTGTCCCAGACAGTGGGAGCTCAAGAGATGGGCTGAAAGACTGTCTAGGGTCAAATAAGTTTGAGAGACAGTAGGTTAAACAATATTAAACAGATTTATTTTTGTAAAACGTCTACATCTCTAATCAGCTACTGTGTTGCTAAATCTCCAAGAGTTGTATGTAATACACAGCGATTTCAAATTTGTTTGACCAGGAGGCCATTTTTTTTTTTTAATAGAGAACTGGGTCTAAATGGTCATAGAATTCACTTTACAAGTTATGGGAACATTTGTGGGCCCAATTAATCCAGTTATAAAAATCTATGCTAAGGAAATTACCCAAAATATAGAGAAGTCTATACTAAAAAGTATATTGTTTACTATAAAGCATATGGAAATAACTTAAATATTCAACAATAGAAGAATGGTTAAGAAAATTATGGTAGTCAATAGAATATCACACAACCGATAATAACGATAGATGCAGATACTGTGGTGATGAGTAAAAGTTTTGATACATTCTAACTGAAAGAAAGCTGGATTAAAATGGTTTTACAATGATTACAGCTATGAAAAGAAACAAATCCACAGAAAGAAACATACCAAAATCTTAACATTAATTGTAATAGTGTTATGGCATTGTGAATGTTTTGTTTTTCCGTTTCTGTATTTTTTGTCTATTCCCTCATGATCTGCTCCCCTTCTAGGCCCCTCTACCCCGTTTATCCACTGAATAGAAAATATAACGCATGGATTTTAGTTAGGAACTTGCTTCTCCAGAGAGCTGCTATGGTGTAGAAAAGAGAAGCTTAGGAATGTATTAGGTTCACTGGACCAAATGATGTAATGATTAGAACCCAGCAGAATGTCGGGAGTGCTGCATTGCCATCTTTAGGGTGCAGCTCCTAATTCACAGAATCAGAACATGGCCGTGTCTTTGTGGTGGTGGTGGTGAGGGGAGTGGGTCTGATGTCTGTCTCCTGCAGGATCCTATGTGACTACTCCTAATTCTCAGAATCAGAACATGGCCATGTCTGTGTGGTGGTGGTGGTGAGGGGAGTGGGTCTGATGTCTGTCTCCTGCAGGATCCTATGTGACTCTGAGAAACTTTGCCAGTTCTACCTTACCATCCAGAAGAGCAGGGAGCAGGTGAGGAGGTTTGGAATAATCTCAGAAAGTTTAGTTTTAACATATTACCCCAGAGACTAAGTCATTTCTGGGTCGTGTTGCAGGCGGGGGTAGGGGAGGACTGAAAATTAAATAAGGATTTCTTTGGGAATTGGTGGCCTTTGTGTTTGGTGATTTTTTTTTCTTCTCTTTGACCGCTGTCCCCACATTGAAGCTTAGGATGTTGTATACAACGTAATTAGTAGGACCAGATGGCTGTTGGTAGATCACTGAGCAGTGAGGGCCATCGGTCCTTCAGGGGCTCATCTCTGGGCAGGCACTGACTGTGAGCCAAGAGTGCCATTTCATGATTATTGAGACACACTTGGGAGGCGTATGTACAGTGGTCAAGGTCTGTGGAGTCTGACAGTTTTGGATTTGAATCCCAGCTTCACCACTGAAAGTAGTTGTCTGTCTTTGGGGAAATTACTTTTCTGCCCTCAGTTTCCCCACCTGAAAATTGGGAATAATGCTCTCTACCTCAAAAAGTCAATTAAAAGCTTAAATGATAAAACATGCGTAAAGGACTTAGTACAGTGCCAAACAGTCAATAATGGTAACTAACTATTATTTTTAGCTACTGTAACCATAGCTATTACATATTTTAAAGTACTACTTTATTTTAAATACATTTCTTTAAATTTTTCCTGAAGCCCATAAAAAATTTTTATTAATTAAAAGCAAACCAAATAGTAAAGCATTACTTTATTTTAAAGATAATCCAGCCAGATCGTCATTTATTATTTCCCCTGAATTGCTGGGTTTGAAGCTCCTTAGATCCAGCATTCGTGCCGATAGTATCCACATTTTGATTATCCAGCCTCAAAGAATTCCATCCAGTTAGTGAGGCAAGTTATTCCTTTTCTGAAACCACACTGTTCCCTCTAAATTGAGTTCCTGCTCTTCCTCTGTTTAATTTCTTAAAATGGTTTCTGAAGATTTTAACCACAACTGAATCAAAACTAACCAGCCTGTAATTTCCTGGTATGTCCCTATGGCCTTTCTTTTAAAACAAAACACACACAAAAAATGGCATTACATTGGCTGGTTTCCAGCATTTCAGGATTTCGACTGGAGTAAGCTGGAAAACGTCTGTGAAAGCTACTCTAATTTCTCTTCGTCCGTCTCTTGGAGGAGGCTTTGGGCTGTTTGTGGCTTCATAATGATGTATTATCAAGCTTTGGCACTTTTAATTTTAAGTTGTTTTGAGAAAACTTTACCAAATACCCTCTCTCCATAGTTCTTTACTGCACATCTAATCTTCCTTCTCTTCAATTCTAGCACATCAGAAAATAAGGCAACTTGTACTAAGCATATGAACTAAAAAGAGAAAGAACTGTTCTTCTTTTATATAAAAGTTATGCTAACAATATCCAAGAAAAGATGAATCGGTTACTTGAATTCATAAGTTAAAAGCACAGTTAGAATGTATTTGGATCCTTTCCTAAATCCCATGCAAATATTCTGAACTCAACTTAGAGGCACATAAGACTAGATTTAGTCTGGCCAATTAGTTAAATGGTTAATGATTTTTTTGTATTTTAACCATTTTTTATTGATTTCTTTTGATGATTAATTATTTTTAGTTGAATTCTCAATAGAACTGAAATATTTTGATTCACAATTAAGTGTTTTGGTTTTAAATAAACGTACATAATTAATATGTAACATAAAAGTTGAAGTTAAAAAGAAGTAAAAATGTGAATGAAAATATAATATTCAGATAACAACTGAATTTTTTTTTTGTTGGCTGGCTGGTAAAGGGATCCAAATCCTTGACCTTGGTTTTATCAACACCATGCTCTAACCAACCGAGTAACTGGCCAGGCTGATAATGACTAGATTAAAATATAGATCAGAATAGAAACCAAGCAATTTATTTTAAAATCATAATAAACATTATGGGAATATATGTGCCCAGTACATTATTTCTGTAAATGTTTGTTTCAATATATGTTGAATTAATTAATTAACAACAGATTGATAATAATTAAACTAAAAATGAAAATAAATATTGAGGTAATGATGTAAAGAAAATTCATTTCTAAACAAAACATTCAAATTTTAAGATATAATAAAATCTAACTAATTGGGGATTATTGTGTGAGAGATAGTCACCTTCAGGCATTCTGAAATGTGAAAATATATTTCGAGAAATACAATATATTTTCTTCAAGATATGTATATTTGGAAGTAATCAACAAGGTGTTTCCAAATACTTAAATGTTTTCAAATAGACTTAACTTATTAGCAATTAGAAGTGACATTTGCGTTCCAGAAATTCATGTGCTAAAAGCTTCAAAACTGTTCTTAGAAATATTTTTCCTTGTATTTTTTATAATATTAATTAGCCAGCAAGCTTTCTTGAAAAATAGAAAGCAAAAGCAATGTTAAGTATAGCCCAGACTAAAATGTTATCAATTATTAAAGTTAATGGAGTCTAAAATAATAATATCTTTACTGTATTTAACAATCGAAAGCATATGAGGGTACCTCAAAAAAGTTCACGGAAAAATAGAGTTGAAGGTAATATGAATCTTTCCATGAGCTTTTTAAAGTACCTTCATATTATTTACCATTTACTTTTAAGAAAAGTTTTGATTGATTAAAACAGGATCAAATGTATAGTAAAATATTATATTTGTTCCATTGGAGAAAAAGAACAGGGACCTAATTATATTAGTTATTTTTTCCCTCACCTTTTCCCTAATATTTCCTATAATTACTGCTATCGATATTTTTTAAGCATTCATTCTTAATAATACAATTACAAAAATTAAACATAGAAGATACAAAACACTTATAAGTAACATAATTAGCATTTGAAAGAAAACATCTTTCATAGATTTCATATTGATGTTAAAAAGCTGAAGGATTAGTCACCCCCCTTGTACGAATCTCAGAACCTCATCCTGGTAGAAGATACAAAACACTTATAAGTAACATAATTAGCATTTGAAAGAAAACATCTTTCATAGATTTCATGTTGATGTTAAAAAGCTGAAGGATTAGTCACCCCCCTTGTACGAATCTCAGAACCTCATCCTGGGTTCAGAAAAGAAGAAGAGTTTGGGTAAAATCCTCTTTTCTTTTTCTTCTCTTTTTTTCATTTTCTAGTCCACTGCATGATGTCAGTTTTACATACTTTCTACTTATTTTGCTTTCTGTCAAACTCCTTGGCTGACAAGAGTTAACCTCAATCGTTCCAACTGACCTCTTGGGCAGTGTTGCTGAAATGAACACAGATTTTATCATTCCCCAAACTCCCTTCATCTCACCTGTACCAAGAGTATTTTTTGGAGAGTATTTGATTCCAATCAGTTTTCACCAATTTATTTAGCACTTACTCATATGGTTGCAACTCAGGGATTTAAGGCTAGTGCTTTGAGAACTCAAAATAGTGAAGACATCAAATTAGATTACGTAACTGCTGGCTCTTAATTGTGCAGAGTTCTCTTACTATATCTAATACTTTTTTTAATATCTAAAGTTTAAGCCCTAATTCCTTAGTAATCTCAAGTTTTCAACAAATAAATTAAGATTATTTCCATATCTTCAGAATCTTATAACTGTAGTATTATAGTTCACATTTCAAAGAAATGCCGAGCAAAATAACAGTACAGGAATATTTTTAGATCATTGCAAGCTTTAAAAACTTTTCCTGAGCTACTGGGATATTCCATTTATTTTTACATAAAAAGTTTAACTAAAATCTACAAACTACTCCTATAGTAAACAATTAGTGACTTATAATAGGTGGCAAACAAGTACATTGATGCTCTTCAGCACACTATTTGTAGGTGCTATGGGAAAGTACAAAGTAAACAGAAGGATTTTTTGCAAGACTCACACTCTACTTTTTATAATTCATATTCCCACATGACATTGGAATTTTAACATCCAAGCAGAGATGGTTCTACACTAGTTTCAAATTTTTCAATTTTTCTTCTGCCAAATCTTAACTCCCCTGAGTATTTCTTAGGGTACAAATCTGAATATGCTGAAAAGAGCTTCAATAGATGGAAATTATACCATCAACTATGTTCATACGAATAGAATTTTCTTGATGACAGTATACGCCACCCTAATAAGATGCTATGTGTGGATCTGTTTAAAAAAATATAAAGGCCTGTATTACAAATACAACATGGCATTATTATTTTTTTTCTACAATTATCCAGTCAATAGTACCATTCAAATAGGAAACATAGATTTGGGAGACTTGCAAAGGTGAAGAAGGTATTGTTGAAACATACTCATTTTTTTCTTCTTTCATGAATTGATTTTGCCTCTTTCACTTAAGAGCATAAAGAAATAACTTATATGCAAATTGATTTCATACACATATGTGCACACACACATTGCACGTGTACATACAGAAGCATTTGCCCTTCCAAAAATATTTTAGCATGATTTGGAAATTAAGAAAAACATCTTTTATCCCGAGTAATGATAATAGCAAATGGATTTGAAGCTGGCATCACTTTGCTAATATCTTAAAATATTTTTTCAGATGCAAAATGAATCTTTGGAAAACACACATATTGATATTTGTGGGCCAATTAAATAAAAAATCCATATGTGAAAAAATTATCAGACATATGAGATGAGAGTGGAAGTGATGATGAATTATTGCCGAAATATTCAGATTATTATGAAGGTGCAGATGTGCCTATTATTTTAGTAGGCATCCCTATCGAATATCACATAAAATATTTTAAATAGAACCTGACTTTAAGGTTTTTTTCCTTCCTTTTTATATTTACTTCTGCTGACTCCCTGTCTCTTCCCTGGGTTCCTTCTTTGCTACTATTATATAAATAAACTACCATAAAAACAATCTGGGATACATTCCCTGAATATTGTCATTTTCATATGCAAGGGAACATTTTTTTTAATGGATTTATCATAATTCCTCCAATAGGTTCTTGAATAGAATTTTCCCCAAGAAGTTGAGGCGACCGCTAAATTTGCTGGGTAACTCTTAATGGTAGGCTTAAGAAGAGAGGAAGTGCCCCTGGAGAAACTGGGCACTGTTTCATTCACTACTTGCCCTTTTAAGAAAACCCACCGTATCGTACAGTACCTTCTTTTCGTTTTCCCGTCGCTGCTGGTCCTTCGATTTAATCTGGAGAAGTTGAAACTTTAAGAGTTTCCCTATCAGTGGTAAGGTTAATTTCTCTCCACTATCCATAATTGTTTTTGCTGCCATTAACACCTATGAAGAAACACAGTTATTAGGAAAAGTGACATTTTATAACCTTTGACACAGTTTATCAGCTATGAAAAGATGAAAGGATATTTTACATTTTGTAATATTTGTCTTACTGCAAAGGTGCTTCATTACTGGCTAAAAGCAAATTAGGGAAAAGTGCCCCAATGCCAGAGAGAAGCATTTACCCTCTACTTTGAATAAATTGGTTGTCTGGATGTCAATTTCTTTTCACACAATGGTGTTAGACATAGATTCTCAAAAAAGGGTAGAGGAAAGATAGGCTGGGCTCCATTTTAGGATGACTGTCAGTTTCTGCTACAGAAAGCCTAGTATCATTTGGCATAGCCAGTAGTCCAAACTCTCAAACGGTGACTTATTAGGACGTTATAAGTTAAATAGGGTTTTACAATAGTGGAAATGACTATATTAGCAGTCTTTTATTTCTTCGTGACCAGATTCAAATGAAAGATAAAAGCTGCTTCACACTAAGGTGCCATATGAATGCTGCTCCACCCATGCAACTGAATGTTGATCCTTTTGGTATGCAGCCTAATTGGGGTGAAATAAGGTTATTGAGGTTTTTTGGGGGTGATGACAGCCACTAGGAACATACAGCTGTATTGTCCAGATGTGTGGCACTGACAGCCTGCTTTATGACTGTGTTTTTTACAGCTTGTTTCCCCTAAATTTCACACGACTCTCTAACATCTGGGCCCTTTTCCTTGGAGCCCTATAACCACTTTATTTACTGCCAAAAAATAAAAAAAATAAAAATAAAATCATGTAAATTATACCATAAAAAGTTGTTACCTGTTTCTGCTTATTCATGTTGTCTCCCTAATAAAATTCACCTCTGCCTGAAGCACTGTCACAGACGTAATCTAGTTAAAGTATTTTTTGACTTTTGTTTTTAAGCAAGCATCATATTTATTTATAACCTTGGGATGAATTAGGTGTTACTAAAATGTTCTGACACGTTGTTTTTCTCCCCCCTTGGAGCAATCACTTGTCCGGACGCATATGGTGTCAATTTCAGCCCCTCGGTCTCAGACAATGACTGTGTACACTGCATCTCATGGACCTGTGTCTTGTCTGAGGTTTATACGAGCTCTTGGTCAGGGCTTTCCTGACCGGTCCAGTTCCTTTTGACTTTCCACTTTGCCAAGGGAAATAGCTGAGAGAAAGGGAGGGGCTTATTTCACTTCTAGCTGCGGAAAGCCCCATGGGTTATCATGTGCCAAAATGTAACTGGACCTCTTAGAGTCCACATCGGGGTTTCCCCCATTGCAATGCCGAAGGAGAAAGACAGGGAAAGGATTCCCAAACCAAGCATTAGAATGTTTTGCGCGTGTCTAAGTGAACACTCTCCAGGAAACGTAGAGCTTTGCTTTTTAGGCAGTTCTGCTCCTGCTAACAGGATTTAGTGAAAAGGGACATGATGGCTGTGATTTCTGAGAGCAGGAAAATGTAACAGTACACCTGCAGAACCTCACCATTTCATGATGACCATATCCAAGATGGAAGGAAATCCTAAGGGGACCAGAGGTCAGGCGTTTACTGTCAAATGAAAGCTGTCTGACTGAGTCCAGCCCCAAGAGTAGATGTCAATGTTTGGCTTGAAATGGCATTTTTCAAAACCAGCTTAAGAGTGTGCTGATAGGCTGCTTTGTGACATCTGGTTCAAAATATTCAAATTCAGGTTTTTAAAGCTCATAGCAGTCTAGCATGGGGCGTTTCCCCGTAATGCAAAGATAATGACAGCATTGAAGGGAAATCAACACTGGAAAGGGTTACCCAAGAGTGGTTCTGGAGTCTTTTTTCCTGATGACCTGTGAAAACAGGATATTCACCTATGTCTGGGGTGGTTTGGGTGAAGGCTGCCTGGCGTCATGATGATGAACGGGATGTCTCTGGAGGTGCTTTCAATCCCCTTGTCTCTATGAGTCTACGAATGTTACTTCACTATATGAAATTCTACTCAAAGTACAACAAAATGTCCCCAGAGAAAGGTATTTTGCAGGCCATAAAAGTTATTTCTGGTATGTCTAAAATTGTCTGTAAGTTGCTGGGTTTCAAACAAAAATCTGGCACAGTATCACAGTAACCGTGATGTCCTGCCCTGATATGGGGAGATGGGTGAGGAGCAGCATCACTGGCACTGCAGAACCCCTGTTCTCAGAGCATGTGGGCACCAAGTGAGAGGTGACGGGGCAAGGCAGAATAGCCCTGAGCAGCCCATGTAGAGGCAGATTTGAGGCCCAACACTACCAGAGAAAGGTACAGCTGCATGTGGCACCATTAGCAACAGCACAGGCCAGGCACGCTTGTCCTCCCCCAGGGTTTTTCTGCTGAGACTAGACTCCCACAAATGCCACTTTCTTTCTGTGCCTCCCCCAAAGGGAATGATATCGTGAATCCTTGGGATAATTAATGAAAATGAAAATTATGCTGAATGGAAAAACTGACACTGAAAATTTTCATGGTATGTGGGTCATCTCTAAAAAGGACAGAAAAAGAAAGCTGTTTACAAATTAATTTCCACTAAAAATTCTTCTCACACCCCTAATTCACAATTCCACCCAGTCAGTAGCCAGTAGTTTTGTCTCAAATGGAAAACAAATCCATAGAGGATCTTTGTTTGAAGGATAAGTCTTTGAAGGAAGAAAATATTGAAGAGATGGAATTTAAGAGGAAAGTCCCTTTTCACACAACATTCCAGAAAGACTTCCCCTCCTCTGCCTTGAAGAATAATCAAACCTTCAACCTTCGAGCATTGGCAAGGTTGTTTCTCCAGTATCTACAGTCAGTACGTGTATGTATATCTGAGTATGAGTGGAGCATGCTGGGAGGCAAGCTGACAAGGGCTGTAGGCATTGGAGACATGAGGGTCCTAAGAGGAAATGGGAGCAGTGAGCTGGCAGAGATTAGGGAGTAGGGAGACAAAAATTTAAGCTTCCAGAACTAGACAGAAGGACAGTCCTACGTGGCTTAAACCCTGGGTCTCACCAAGCCAAAGTACCAAGCACATGTGTCTGGCATGAGTCAGAAATGCAAAAACCCATGAATCTCATGGGCAAGTGAAACTCATTGAAATGGCTAAGACTGATGCCAGGGAAGGCCAAAGTGTCTCCTGGGCCTTCTCAGGTCTCAGGCAGGGGCTGCCAGGACTGGGGAAGCTTCAGTTCTGGGAAAGATTGGTATAGGAGGAAACGAAGCTTCAAAGAGTGCAGCTGAGCCAGAAAGACATGTTTATATTTTACTGTGTGGAGATACTTATTTTGATGGTTTACACGTTCTTTTTCTGTGAGGAAGTTAGTGATTCTGTGGACACTAAGCAAGAAAAGCATTGCCCTTTTTATCACTAACCTAGCTCAAAGATTTACATCATATTTACCCCCTGATGATTTGAACCAAGAAAAATATACCAAATAAGCCTTGGGATACAGGTACACTCTCTGATGTTCCCACAACTCTTCCCTTGCCTGGGGATTAGGCCATGCACAGGCACCAGTGCTCTCCCTCTGCCTCTGCCTCTGACCACTCCTCTTCTCTGCGGTGCCTCCCCACACTAGCAAGCATGAGCATCTGCCTGCCCAGCACCTGGAACTGCCCCACACATTCCCGTGGAAATCAAATGTATGCAGGTATGCATATATACATATATGCATATAGACTCAGCATTCCTAATCTGGAAGAATGAGCAGGAGCATTGTCATGGTGAAACAGAACTCTGGTAAAGCTTTTCTGGGTGTTTTTCTGCTAGAGCTTTGGCTAACTTTCTCAGAACACTCTCATAATAAGCAGATGCTAGTTTTTGGCCCTCCAGAAAGTCAAAAAGCCAAATGCCTTGAGCATCCAAGAAAACTGTTGCCATGGCCTTTTCTCTTCACCAGAGAGCTTTTGCTTTGACAAGACCACTTCCACCTCTTAGTAGCCATGGCTTTGGTTCTGCTTTATATTCAGGACTGTACTAGTAAAGCCATGTTTCATCTCCTGTTATAATTCTTCAAAGAAATGTTTCAGGATCTTGATTCCACTGGTTTAATATTTTCATTGAAAGCTCTGTTCTTGTCTGGAGCTGATGTGCATGCTGGACCAATTGAGATGTCTATGGTGTTGGTTATTGTTTCTGCTGTTAATAATTCATCCTTTTCAATTAGGGCACAAATAAGATTAATTTTTTCCTGACAAATTGATATGTATGTCTGCTGCTTCAGGCTTCATCTTCAACATTGTCTCATCACTACTCAAAACAAGTTATCCCCTTGTGAACTGCTGATTTCTTTGGGGCATTGTCTGCGTAAACTTTTCATAAAACATCAATGATTTCATCATTCTTCCACCCAAACTTGACCATAAACTTGATGTTTGCTCTTGCTTCAATTTTATCAGAATTCATGTTGATGTATGTCTGCTGCTTCAGGCTTCATCTTCAACATTGTCTCATCACTACTCAAAACAAGTTATCCACTTGTGAACTGCTGATTTCTTTGGGGCATTGTCTGCGTAAACTTTTCATAAAACATCAATGATTTCATCATTCTTCTACCCAAACTTGACCATAAACTTGATGTTTGCTCTTGCTTCAATTTTATCAGAATTCATGTTGCTTTGATAGGGGCTCTTTTCAAACTTCTTAGTGCCTCAAACTAGATCCTGTTCAGACATGCTATAACAAGTTAGTACAAGTTTATTATGCTGCAAAAATTTTTTGAAATCCATGCATAGCTTTTTCATAATATGTATTTCCCATGAACCTTTTGAAGTGCCCTTGTGCATATTTATTTATGATAGGTAGATAAATAGGTGTATAAAAGATAGGTAGATAGATAGGTAGGAAGGTAGGTAGACAGACAGACAGACAGACAGAATATTAGTGCTGATAGATTTTTCTGTGATGATGGAAATGTTCTTTATCCGTACTGTACAATATGGTAGTTGCTAGCCACATGTGGCTATTGAGTACTTGAATATTGCTAGTGAGACTGAGGAACAAAATTTTTAATTTTATTTTTTAATTTATTAAAATTAAATTTAAATAGCCACATGCGGCTAGTGGCTACTGTTTTGGTTGAGCCAGGTCTGTATGACAGTGAAAAATGAAAATAGTATCTCATTTAAAATTATGCTTATTTGATCTTCCTTTGGTGCAAGGGACGGTGGACAAGTTGCTGAAGCCATAAGTACTTATGTACAACATAATGCAAAGGTACAGGCTGCATTTGCATTCCGGTCTTCCCAAATATCACTGGGTAGACTTGGGCAAGTTACTTAACTCTTCAAGCCTCAGCTTTTAAAAAATCTACATCAGGGTTTCTCAACAATGACACTATTGACATTGTGAGCCAGGTAAGTCTTTATTATAGGAAGTATTCCTGTGCATCATAGAATGTTTAGTGCATCTCTGGCTTCTGCCCAGCTGTGACAACCAAAAGTATCTCCAGACATTGCCAAATGCTCCCTAGGGGGGCAAAATTGTCCCTGACAAGAACAGAAAGACCTACAGAAAGAGAACAGAAATAGTGCTAATCTCACAAGACTGTATTGAGAATTAAAGGCAATAACCCATNTAGACAGACAGACAGACAGACAGACAGGTAGGTAGGTAGGTAGATAGATAGATAGATAGATAGATAGATAGATAGATAGATAGGCAGATAGATAGAAAGAAAGAAAGAATAGACTGCCTGATTTGCCTGGTGTGCCTACAAGAAGGCATTTGGAGCAGCTTGAATCATTGCTTAACTTGCTACCCGTTCAGTCCCAGGTGAGTTCTGAGGAAGCATAAAGATTTTGGCTGTGCATATCTCTTCCCTGGAACAGGCTTTTGAAGTGAGGTGGTGGAGATGATAGCAAGGTGTGGTTGTATGAGGAAGAGAGGAGAGGGGTGATGGGATGGTCTGGGGGAGGATGTTCCCTCCAGGAGTTCCAAATAACCACCAGTTCCCCTAAAAGAATACTTATTTCAGGGCCTTCTCTGGGAGCCCATATTGGGTTGACTTAGGATTGGTTCAGATATAAAAAGTCCTTAGCAAATGGGAACAGAATCCATAACCTAGAGCTTGACTCAGTCCAGATGAGCACAGAGCTGAGCAAACAGGCTTTCAAAACACAGAAGATCCTACTTCTATTTTTTTTGTATCACATTTTCTTGGGTAGATCATTTCCTTAATATATGACTGATTAAATTAAGTAGGAGCATAGTACTCCTTCATCACAGTAAAAAGTCTTAACAGTACAGAGGATGCACAGTGAAAAGAAAATGCTTCCCTACCCCTTCCACCATTCCCTTTCCAGAGACAGTCACTGTTAACTAATTCTTGTATATCCTTCTACAATTTCCTATATGTATGTAAATATAATAGTATATCCTTTTTATATTTTAATACAAGTGGAATCAACTATTCATACTGTTAAATAATTTGTGATTTGTGTTTCTAACATAAAAATATTTCCAGGACAGCTTTCTGTACTGACATGTTTTGCTTATGTATGTATTCTTTTAATAGATAGTATAACCTTCTATTGTATGGGTCATTTATTTAACTAGTTCACTATTGATAGACATTTAGGTCATTTCAGTTTCTTTTTCTATTAAAAGCATGTGTGTTTTTCTTAGTAGCATTTTTGTTCCCACCAACACTATATGAAAGTGTCTGTTTCCCCACCCTCCTTATCAAACTAGGTATTCCCCAACTTTTCCATCTTTGTCTGTATTAGTGCTGATAGATTTTTCTGTGATGATGGAAATGTTCTTTAGCCGTACTGTACACTATGGTAGTTGCTAGCCACATGTGGCTACTGAGTACTTGAATATTGCTAGTGAGACTGAGGAACAAAATTTTTAATTTTATTTTTTAATTTATTAAAATTAAATTTAAATAGCCACATGCGGCTAGTGGCTACTGTTTTGGTTGAGCCAGGTCTGTATGACAGTGAAAAATGAAAATAGTGTCTCATTTAAAATTATGTTTATTTGATCTTCCTTTGGTGCAAGGGATGGTGGACAAGTTGCTGAAGCCATAAGTACTTATGTACAACATAATGCAAAGGTACAGGCTGCATTTGCATTCCGGTCTTCCCAAATATCACTGGGTAGACTTGGGCAAGTTACTTAACTCTTCAAGCCTCAGCTTTTAAAAAATCTACATCAGGGTTTCTCAACAATGACACTATTGACATTGTGAGCCAGGTAAGTCTTTATTATAGGAAGTATTCCTGTGCATCATAGAATGTTTAGTGCATCTCTGGCTTCTGCCCAGCTGTGACAACCAAAAGTATCTCCAGACATTGCCAAATGCTCCCTAGGGGGGCAAAATTGTCCCTGACAAGAACAGAAAGACCTACAGAAAGAGAACAGAAATAGTGCTAATCTCACAAGACTGTATTGAGAATTAAAGGCAATAACCCATATAAAGACCTAGCATGGTGAATTATATATGCATGGTAAACCCTCCCTAAAGTTAGCTCTTACTCTTATCCATAAATCCAGGACAGAATTGGAATTCTCAAAGGCCTTACAGCCCAGGTTAGGAGAGAAAAGGAATCGAGTAAAGAGCAGTTGGGCAGATGAGGCAGTGACCATAATTTATTATAAGCTGGTAGCCTGGCTGCTCCTTTCGTTTAACTATTTGTCTAACTGGAGAAGGACAAATCGAGACCCATTTAGAGAAAAGCAGAGATAAAAAGAGGTGTAAAAATGTATTGTTATGGTGCAGCATTTAATGCAGAGATGTAGAGAAGAAATTATGCTCTTAATTTCTTCTAAAATGTGAGATGAAGGAATTCTATAGAGCGCCCTGTAATTCTACAGCCTCCTTTCCTGTTCCCTCTGCTTTCCCCCCTCCTTCAGTCCTACTGCATTGATTGAGTGCCAGCTATATTGCAGTCATTGCATTACTTGATCCTTTATGTGTCTAGTCTATCCAATTAACATTCTTTAAGTAATGAATGATTTCCAATGAGGCATAATTGGAAAAACAGCTGGGTGGACAGGGGAGCAGTGAAAGAGGGCAATGGAGAGAAACAGAAGAAGAGGAAAGAAAAAGAAAGGAAATGACCAAAACATATCTTCTCACTTTGAGAAGAGGAAAAGAAAATAATCAAGCAATATTAAACTGTCTATACATAAATTTAAAGGTGACTGCAGATATAAGTTCCATAGATCATAGTGCCTGTCTAAAGCAAATAGAACATTACTGAAGTGCTCAGACCAGAGCTTGGTGAGAAGTTCAGGGCGATGATAAACACCCATAGCAGGTGACTCCTAGATCATTTTCAGCTGTCCATAATTAAACTGGCATCCATCTCTCGACAATGTCAGAACTGTAAAATAATTCCAGCCATTGGACCCCTTACATCTGTGCTGAAATGAAATAATATTTGGCAGTAACAAGGAGTCACTGAAACTAAATAAACAACCCCTTTCAAGACTGCATAAAAGTTGGTAAGATAATAACATTTGACAGGGATTAAGACCTCTTTGGGGCTGTAAGGAAGTTTCAGAAGCAGCAATAACAAATACATGGAAGGCAGAACAGATCTATGTTTTAACAGACATGTGTAATTTGAAATGTAATGAATTTCCCACGGGAGGTGTGCATTTTGAACATCTAATATGTACATGTCAGAAAGCACAGGACTGTTACAGAAACGTTTGTTGGGATTATTCTTCACAGAACAAAAAAGCAAACCTTCCCTTTTATTAAGGAGTGTTTTTGTTTTTGTGTACCTGCAAAATGTATAAAGGGACATGAAGATGAATGTGATAGTATATGGAAGGAAGACATACCAAGTTAAGGGCTTTTCTTTAGGTATGTATTAACAATGATTCTATAACCACAGAAATCCTATTTTTTTTTTTTTAGATCAAGCTCTCTTCCTCAGTCTGATGACACTCCCACTCTTCTGAAGTCATTTTTGGTTCTTTTGGTTGTAGTGACCCTCCCATCCTCTGAACCACCCTATCACTTTTTCAAATGTTTTCTACAGGATTTAGCTCTATCCTGTACTGGAATTACTTGTGTCCAGGGTTTCTGTCCTCTACTAGCTTGGAAGGTCCAATCCTTCTCTGATTCTCCTTCTAAATCGCCTCACAGAACTTGATTCATGTGTGGTCATACAGTGTATTTACTCATTAAATAAATATAAGAATGGTGTCTTTAGACTTATTTATTGTTTGGCTTGAAGGTAAGTTGTTCTAAAATGTTTATAGCTACAATGAGGGAGCTCTAGGAGCAGACTGCAAGTTACTCAGTTCTCAGACCAAGACCACACAATGGTTACATGGCACACAGCATGGACCAGA
>NW_007728195.1:0-2721 GCF_000696425.1 Galeopterus variegatus | reverse complement strand
TTGTCGCCATATTCTGTGGCCTCACAGTAGCCTTTCGCCCTTTGCTGGAGCTACTTACCGGACTCCCATCTCGTGTTGCAGGTCCCTCCCAGTCTCCACACCCAATCCTCATCTTAGCTGCAAGGATTTACAGCTTTTCAGCCCAACGTTTCATCTTTAAATACTCTCGCTACTCTTCCTAGCTTTGCCCTTACCTCTCAACTCTAAATAGCTGAGCATCTTCTTTTTTTCTGAGACTTAGACGGGGCCTGAACTTCAGGCCCCTCTGTCTTGCTAGCTCCTTCTGTCTCTCATCCCCTGGCCTGAGCACACACCTCAGAAACTACCGAGGCTGGCAACCACCTCCGTTTTCTAGCCTCCTCCCCTTAAATCCTAAATCATTTCCCTAAAATCCTGCCTTCTGTCTGAGACTCGTGACAGAGACCCTGCTAGTCACTGACTGACTCTATGCTGCCTGCTTAGATATCTGAATATATCTGGTCCCTGAACTTTCTGCACCCTGACACTGCCGCACTAGTCATGTCGTTTGCTGTTTGGTTTGGATGCCATGCTGCGCTTCCTGGCCAGAGGTTGCTTGTTGCGTCCGTCATGCCCTCTTCCTTCCTAGGAGAATCCGACTTTTCTCAGGCATTCGCCCCTCCCCCATTCAGCTCATGTGCCTAAGGGCAAACACAGCTTCATGGGTGAGACCATTTGTACTGAAAATAATCCTGACATGATTGGTCAGTATGCACATGTGATGTTGTTCAGGCTGGTGGGATGTGAGCAGGAGTTTTCTGGGGCTGCTGAATCTGGTTTCCTTGATCATGACAGAGCTTTGGGAAGAGTCATGAAGGATGGTGTATTAGTTCATCTCTGTTGCACTTTAACAGAAATACCCGAAGCTGGGTAATTTGTAAAGTAACAATATTTATTGCTTACAGATTCAGAGACTGAGTTCCAAAGTCCAGGGAACACATCTGGTGAAGGCCTTCTTTGGTGGTGACTTCAGTGATGCAGTGTATCACATTGTGAGATGGTGGAGCACAGAGAGAGAGCTTCTCGTGTGCTCTCCTTTTACAGCCATCAGACCCACACCCATGACCACCCATCAGTGGATTAATCCATTCAGGAGGACAGAGTCCTCACAAGCTAATCACCTCTTTGAGGCCCCACCTTTCAGTTACCACAATAGGATTTCCCATCCTCTTAACGCTATCAGTGGGGATTAAGCTTCTAATACATAAAACTTGGGTGACACAATTCAACCCATATCAGATGGCATTGCGGCAGCCACCTTACCTCCATCAGGGAACTGAAGCCACCTCACAGGTGAAGGGAGTTGGGTCAAGAGCACTGCAGGGAAGTGGGGCTGGAGATCCTACGTCGACAAAGCCAGCCCTGATGCGTGCCTAGACTTCTAGTTCTAGAAGCCAGTACATTCCATTGTTTTTTAAGCCAGTTTTAATTTTTTTTTTCTTGTTAACTTAGGAGTAAGGTGAACAAGCTTGAAGAGATTTATGCCTTCAAATTGATAGACTTAAAAAAAATCAAACTAACCAGTGCTTATCAAGGCATGTTTCCTAGTCCAGCAGCATCAGCATCCCCTGGGAACTTGCTAGAAATGCAAATTTTTGGTGTCCAATTCAGACCTAGTGAATCCCAAACTCTAGGAGTGGGTCCCAGCAGTTTTTTAAAAGAAGCCCTCAGGGGATTCTGACATGCTCTGGCTTTGAGAACCACAGCTTTACACCTGGTTTCTTTTGTGGCCTTTCACAATAATGTACTTAGCCCACATGTTGTCAGTTTCACTCTGGAGTCCCTTGCTAACTCTTAGTTGCCTGCATCTATATTGACTTATTTATTTATTTTTTAATTTAGAGCTACCAAGCTGCCCATTTCAGAGGACGACTTAGAGTGGGATTTCTGCTAATCTCCTGCTAAGTAAAGAATGTATTCAGTGTGTCAGTCCTATCTTGTTTTCCCCTAAGTAATTGGTTCCTTCACAATTATAAACAAGTTGTAATGTTTACAATCCAGCCTGATTATAGATGGTGTTCTTCTAGGCTATTGTTACTGCCTAACTTTTAATCTAAACTAAATCTGTTCATAAAAAGGGCTTTTTCTTCAAGTGTCCCTGTCCTCCCCTAATCTCTTTGACTCATTTGTTAGCTACAGGAGGCCTATGGGACGTGTGTCCTGGCTGACTACTGGGAAAGCATATGGTGCTGCACAGTTCCCCCGTGTACCCTGTAGAGCCTCTGTCCCAGAATCCCTGGGGTGTTAGATAAAAGATACAGATTACGTGGGATCTACTCCTTCCACTATCAAATCAATCTCTAGAGGCAAGGGCAGAGGAACACGACATTAGAATAAGCATCATGGGGCTTCCTAAAAACCCCAAAGTTTAAGAACTATGATAAAAGTCATTTACATATNAGTTACTCAGTTCTCAGACCAAGACCACACAATGGTTACATGGCACACAGCATGGACCAGACAAGGACTGCCGTAGGCACTTTACCTATTCCAGCTCATTTAACCCTCACCTACCCTGTGAGGTGGGCACTGTAATCACCCCATTTTATTAGACAGGGAAACTGAGGCCTGGCTATCACACAGCCAGTGGTTATTAGAGATGAGATTTGAACCCAGGCCATCTGGTTCCAGAGTCCTGCTGCTTGTCGCCATATTCTGTGGCCTCACAGTAGCCTTTCGCCCTTTGCTGGAGCTACTTACCGG
>NW_007728194.1:326176-326499 GCF_000696425.1 Galeopterus variegatus | reverse complement strand
ACCGAGCTCATGGATCCAAGTAAACTCATCAGAGAAAGCTCATCGATCTAATTAAACTCATAAGACCGAGCTCATCGATCTAACTATACTCATCCGAAAAAGATCATCGATCTAATAAACTCAACAGACCATGATGATCGATGTAAGTAAACTCATCAGACCAATTTCATTGGTCTAAGTTAACTCATCAGACCAAGATGTTCAATCTAAGTAAACTCATCAGACCAAGCACATCGATCACATTAAACTCATCAGACCAAGGACATCGATCAAAGTAAGCTCATCAGACCAAGCCCTTCAATCTAAGTAAACTCATCAGACCA
>NW_007728194.1:323772-324113 GCF_000696425.1 Galeopterus variegatus | reverse complement strand
TCATCAGACCAAGCACTTCGATCTAAGTAAACTCATCAGAGAATGCTAGTCGATCAAAGTATACTCATCAGACCGAGCTCATGCATATAAGTAAACTCATCAGGCCGAGCTCATCGATCTAAGTAAACTCATCAGACCGAGCTCATCGATCTAAGTAAACTCATCAGACCAAGACGATCGATCTAAGTAAACTAATCAGACCAAGCTCATTGGTCTAAGTTAACTCAGCAGAGCAAGATGTTCGATCAAAGTAAACTCATCAGTCCAAGCACATCAATCCAAGTAAACTCATAAGACCAAGCTCATCGATCTAAGTAAACTCATCGGACCAAGCTCATCGA
>NW_007728194.1:320428-320907 GCF_000696425.1 Galeopterus variegatus | reverse complement strand
TCCAAGTAAACTCATCAGACCAAGAACTTGATCTAAGTAAACTCATCAGACCAAGCTCATCCATCTAAGTAAACTCATCAGACTGAGCACATCAATCTAAGTAAACTCATCGGACAAAACTCATCGATCTAATTAAAGTCATCAGACCAAGCTCATTGATCGAAATAAACTCATCAGACCGAGCTCATCGATCTAAATAAACTCATCGGACCGAGCTCATTGATCTAAGTAAACTGATCAGACTGAGCTCATCAATCTAAGTAAACTCATCAGACCGAGCTCAACGATTTACAGAAACTCATCAGACCAAGCCCATCGATATAAGTAAACTCATCAGACCGAGCACATTGATCTAAGTAAATTCATCAGAGCGAGATAATCGATCTGAGTAAACTCATCAAACCGAGCTCATCAATCAAAGTAAACTCCTCAGAGAAAGCTAATCGATCTAAGTAAACTCATCAGACCGAGCTCATCGA
>NW_007728194.1:314347-314848 GCF_000696425.1 Galeopterus variegatus | reverse complement strand
CTCATCAGACCGAGCACATTGATCTAAGTAAATTCATCAGAGCGAGATAATCGATCTGAGTCAACTCACCAGACCGAGCTCATCGATCAGTGTAAACTCATCAGAGAAAGCTAATCGATCTAAGTAAACTCATCAGACCGAGCTCATCGATCCAAGTAAACTCATCAGACCAAGCACTTGATCTAAGTAAACTCATCTGACCAAGCTCTTCGATCTAAGTAAACTCATCAGACTGAGCACATCGATCTAAGTAAACTCCTAAAAAAGCTCATCGATCTAATTAAAGTCATCAGACCAAGCTCATCGATCTAAATATACTCATCAGAGCAAGCTCATCGATCAAATTAAACTATTCAGTCCGAGCTCATCGATCTAAGTAAACTCATGAGACCAAGCTCATCGATCTAATTAAACTCATTAGACCAAGCTCATCGATCTAGGTAAACTCATCAGAGAAAGTTAATCGATCTAAGTAAACTCATCAGACCAAATCATCGATCA
>NW_007728194.1:305821-312414 GCF_000696425.1 Galeopterus variegatus | reverse complement strand
ATCGATCTAAGTAAACTGATCAGACTGTGCTTCTTTATCTAAGTAAACTCATCAGACTGAGATCATCGATCAAGTTAAACACATCAGACCGAGGTCATCAATCTAAATATACTCATCAGACCAAGATCATCGATCTAAGTACACTCAACAGACCATGATGATCGATTTAAGTAAACTCATCAGACCAAGTTCATTGGTCTAAGTTAACTNCGCTGCAGCCGCCGCGCACGTGGGCTGTAGCGCTGACCCGAGCGCGGGGAGCGGCCAGGCGCTCCCACCCGGACCAGCGCGGGTCGGAGAGCAGCGGAGGGCGGACGGGAGCGGGGCGCGGTGGCGCTGCCAATGAAAGCCCCGGTGTTGGTATCCTGATGTCAAGGGAGCGGCAGACGCTGGCCTCATCCTCCTTGGCCTAAGCAGCTGGAAAGCAAGCCTCAGCGTCCCCCTTCGGACATGGGGAAGCCCTGTGGGCCTCCCTCCTTGCTTTGCTCCTTGGCCACTCTGAGCTTCAGCAAACCGCCCGTCTCTTCCCCTCACCTGGTGGGAAGAAGGGGCAATGGTGCAGATCACCTCTGTTACCTTGCTCAAATCACCTACACACCCTCTTCTCTTAGCTGTCAGATGGCTACTATAATCTCTGCTCTGTCCACCTTTCCAGGTTGCCCATACCCCGCGTAGCTCCAGAAAGCACCAGTCACAGAAAACACAGTGTGAATGGTGTGGGGCCTAGCAAGAGATATGAAACACTTTGCAGACTGTAAATATTGCAACACCTTGCACAGACTGCTCTGGTAGCAGTGATCATGAAACGGGGATCTCCATGAGCAAGAGCTGTGTCTGACTTACCTCTAGGGCTCGGGGCCCATCACAGGGCTTGGCCCAATGTAAGCATTAATAAATGTTCTTGGAACTCAGCTGACCCAGGGGGAGGAAAACAGTCAGGGTTGGGCAGTGAGAAACAGTATTGTAGCTCCAGGCCACTGGAATGTCCCCAGCCCCAGCACCCTCTGGGAAGACTACGTTCCCTTGTTAGGCAAGTGCAAACAGAACTATTTCCCCGCTTCAAACCTGGAGCTTATTTTTTTCTCTACACCTTACCATGTGATCCTACTCCCAGCCTTTTGGGATTTCCCAGGGACTGTGCTACCAGGCAGCTCTCTTAGCATCTCAGAAGTCAATCAACTTCCTGCAGATGAACTTTCCAATAAAAGCTGTCCCTGCTCAGTTTGCAAGGCTCAGGCAGCACTGACTCTCAGAGGGACAGTATTCCACTCTGATGAGTTCATAGGAACTCTGGCTGTGATACCAGTTGATGGCGTGCCCTCTGCAGATTATCTCATTTAAGCCTGGCTCAACAGGTAAACATTTTTATTATCATCTCCTTTTGCAGATGTGGAAGCTGAGACCAATGAGGTAAAGCAACTTGTCAAGGTCACATGGTTAGAATCAGAGTCTGTATTTGAGCCCAGATCTGATTCCAGAATCTTCATGCCTAACCACTATGTGCTGGGTCGTCTATAGCCCTGCCCATGCCTCATGAGCACTGGACAGGTCAGGTCTTTCTCTGAAAGAACTGCTCTGGGCCTGACCCACTCTCAACCCATCCAAACATTCCGTTGAGCTCAGGCCTGGGCTCTGTAAGGGAGAGAAGACCCCACTGGCCTTGCCCTGCCTTCTTTGTGGAGTTTTACAGGAAACCAAGATAGTGAGGAGCTTAAGGAAACAGTGTTACCTCTGCCCCCAGCTTGACTTCACTGGACATAAAGCCTCCAGCTATTGGCCTGGGCCTGAGACACCCATGTTGAGAATGGAGATGGAGACATAGTCAGTCACTCATTTAACAAATGCTACTGTGAGCTAGATGTGGTTCCTGTGCCCACGCAACGGATAATGCAGCAAATGAATAGTCAGAAGTGCACAGTGCTTCGGGAGCTATATTCTTTATTACTTTTATTTATTATTATTATTTTTTACATAACCTTACCTATAGCACAATGTTCTCCCTTCAGATTAAAACAAATTTAACACTATTTCAGGAACACTTTGGGTCAACCAAATTCAACAGAGAGCATTGCTTAGCACAGAAGTTCTAGGGACTAAAAATTAAAACTTACCAATGCATTCTCAGAACCTCAGCTCTCCATGCTAGTCCCAACCCTTTAAACTGAGGGGGCTCAGGTTAGAAAGACCCTTGCTAGGTAGGTTTGAGGACTGAACTTTTCCTTGGATGTAGGGAAATCTGGACCTGAGAGGGGCTAACTGCATGGGGGGAGATAAGTCTTGAGACTTCTTACGCCCCTCACCACCTCACACAAGCCACCCTTGCTGGCCATCTCCCTGGGGGTGGAGAGGAATGGGTTCAAGATGTCACAACTGCCCCTGCTCTAGACAAAGTAGTCATCATGGGATGTCCTGCTGGACTGTGACTGTGTCTGGGTGTTTATACAACTCATCTCTTCAAAGAAAATACCATGCAATGTTAGGGTGATCCTTAGAGGAAATATGATCTAGCCCCTTTCTTAACAGGTTAAAGAAATAAAAAGTAAATAAGTGGAGGCCCAGAGACAGGAAGGTGCTTGTGAGGATCACAGAGTGAGTGGGTTCCAGGTCTCCAATGCCCCTTTCTCACTCTTAGCATGCCAGGCAAACTCAAACTCCTTATGCAGCAGCTCCATATTCTATATTTAATAACAATCTCTTTCTCAACCCTTTTTTCTAGGATGCTGCTTATGGAGCATATCTGGAAGATGCAGATGGCCACTTAGCATCAGAGGGTGGGAGAAAAGGAAGGCTCAGATTCATCTCTAAAAATATCTCCATCTCAGACTGGAGCAGTGGGCCCAGCAGCACCACGCATGCCTCCTCTGAAGGAACTCCAGCTGGCGGTCTCCGTCATCGTCGGTTTTCTACCGGGTGGTGTTCCAAGAGGGCTGTGGGGGTGTCAGGTCTGGCTTCCTTTTATTTCCAGCCTAGCAATTTGATCCAAGAAAGGTCAGGGTTGAACTAGGTGGATTCCCAATGGGCAGATTTTTGGTAGAGAAGCCAGAGTGCCTCTCGAGGTGTTTGAATGGCCAGAAAGAGAGTTGCACTCAGCTCTCGGGCCCCTTCCTCACTTCCATATATTCCAGGAGTGGGTTAAATAGTGAGTGTGGGTCTTACCAGCTTCCTCCCCAAGCTGCCATCAAAGGGCTTTGGTGTTTCAGTAGAAAGAAGAAGGCTGGTATCTATGCAGAGTCCAGAACTTGTTAAAAGATGAGAAAAGGCTGACTGGCCCCAGGCCACCTCAGGAGCTATCTCTGAGAAGGACTTTCTGAGCCAGGAAGCAGAAACATTTGTACGTCCCTCAGACAGACTCGGCAGTGTATGAGAAGCAAGATCACTGGGACCTTGTTCCAGCCCCTTATCATCCTGATAGGCCTCAGAATGCACCATTTGTCCACGGATAGGACAGTAAAGTTTTCAAGGTCCCTAGGAACTCATCAGGTCTACCACACTTTCAGTGAATTTTCCAGGGACTGTTTGGGGAAGAAGTGGCATCTGTCCAGGATCTGCCAAAGTCAGTAATGGCCTTGGAGGCACCACAGCACTTTGGGAAATGTGTGCGTGTTACCAGCAATTGTGAGAAATTGGGTGTGGAAGAGCTGCGAGCTGCAAGCTGCAGCTCTGGGCAGGAGGTGATGTCCCACTCAGACATACCTGCCAGCCAGAGCAAATGGAGACAGAGACAGAGTGGACATGCAGAGGGGAGGGGAAGAAACATAGAGTCACTGAGTAGTCCAGCCCCAGCCCCAAATAGACTGGGATAATATATATACATATACACATACATACAAATGTTCAAAGCCAACTGTGAAATCCAAGGGCATAATTTTGGTCCCTAGAAACACAAGAGACCAAATGATGCAACAAAACCCAGTGTACCCTCATGGTGGGCTGGGCCACACCTACAGCTTAGGTAGATTCCTGTCCATGCAAACCTGAAGCCCATTCCAGGACACACTGCTGTAATTGAATGGAGCTAGGGAGGCAGCTCTCAATTGTGCCCCCAAACCCTCCACAGAGCAGGTGGCAAGGGGCAAGGACAAGAATACTCTTCTCTGTTCTAGTCCATGGAAGGGACTCACTCAAGTTCATCTGTCTATCCATTCATATATCCATCCAACAAATATGTACAGTGCAGTTATTCAAAGAGGTGTTATAGCCAAGTAGTTAATAGAACAGACTCTGAAGTCAAGGTGCCTGGGTTTGAATCCCAGTTCTGCCACTTATTAACTGTGTGACCTTGGGCAACTGACTTAACCTTTTTGTGCAGCAGGTTCCTGACCTGTAATAGGAGAATAGTAATACGGAGATACGTGCGTACAACAGTGCCAGGCACCTAGTAAATGATATAGAAGGGGTTTTTTTGAGTAAATAAATTTGGGGCTGATACTAAGGTGGGTACAGAGAACTAAAGTTTATAAGAGGCATTGATTCCATAAGGTCAGGGGCCTGGCTAGTTCCCAGCATCAAAAGTGTATGTTATGTCTCTCAGCCACATTTTGAGATAGACACTACTATCACTGACACCTTGGAGATGAGAAAATCTTAGAGAAGTAAAATCACTGGCCCAGAGTCCCCTAGGAGCCAGCATATGGCAGATTGAACTTAACTGGCAGACTTCCAAGCCTGTGCTCACGACACTCCCCTTAATCTACCCAGGGTGCTTTGGACAGCAAGAAGAGAGTGGCCTTCCTGGGGACCAATGGGGGGAAGTGGGAGAAGGGGAAGATTTCACAGAGGATGACTAGCCATGAGAGATGAATGAGCCAAGAGGAATGGCAGGCCAATCAGAAGGAGTGCTGTGAGCCCTCTGACAGGGACTGACCGAGATACGGAATCAGAGGTGAGGCACGGAGCAGGAACTGAGGGGCAGGGGAGTTCCTCCATTCATTCATGGAGCAGATGCTTACTGAGTGCCTGCCATGCTCCATGAACTGTTCTGGGTGGAGGGGATGTGGCAGTCAATAAAACATGAAAATAGCCCAAGATGAAGCTAGAGAGGGAGGCAAAAGACACATAAGGAACAGTAGTAGCTAATTTTTTGTGTGGGGGGATAGGGTTGATTGGCTACCTCCCCCATTGCCTTATTTTTGTAACATGGCCTGCCCTCCTGGCTGCAGGACTGGGCACAGCTCCCAGGCCTGGCCAGCCAGAGAGACCCAGTGGTGATAATTCCAACAGACATGCATATATCCAAGCAGAATTCTTCTTCAGGACCAGCGGATAGATACAGAGCGAGAGAAGCTCTCTCCTTCCGTGGAAGTTAGTGTTACCAATAAATGTGTTCCCCGTGCAGTGGAGGAGAGCTGACTACAACAGATGAGAAAGAGACTCCTATAACTGAGGAGTCCAGAGGTGAATGTTCCTGCTACCTTTCTTTGCAATTCTCTTGGCTCTGCCTTCCTCTGTGTTGGCTTCGTCTTCAGGCTGGTTTTCCTCACTGTAGCAAGTGCCAACAGCTCTCATCATCACAGCCTTCCTTATCTGAAAGAGAGCATTTCTGACCCAGCATTCCAAGCAGGAGTTCTGCGATCCACTCTGATTAAATTGGGTCACATGCCCACTTGAACCCATACCGTGGCCGGAGGAATAGAATATGCTGATTGTTCCTGCCAGTTGGGGCCCCCTCCTAGTGCTGGGTGGGCTCAGCTTCCCCTGCAACACACAAGCGGCATGGCAGAGAGGTGACCACCTAAATGAAAGTTGAGTACAATTAGGAAGGGAAAAGGAGGGATAAATGGGATAAACATGTCACACAGGTATGGCAGATGCTGTCGGTTTCCATATATGACAGTGGCTTTCAATGCAAACACCTCTGACTTTCCACCCAAAGATTTTCTCTAGCCTCAGCAGCAGGCTCAGCCAATGCACAGGGTAGGCTAGAGGTATGGAGATTTAACACCACTGGGAGCAACCTTTAACCAAGAGAGGACAAGAGTTGGTGGATTATATGAGGGGTCTTCAAAAAGTTCACGGAAAGATTTGTGTTATGTTTTAATTCCATTTTTCCATGAACTTTTTGAAGTACCCTTGTATATTTTTTGCCACTCAGGGGCAATATCTTGGAGGTGCATTCCATATCTTGATCGCTGTCCTAGAGCTTTCCAGCAGGATGGGCCCCGGTGCCCACAGCAGCACTTGCTCACTAACATGCCCTTCATTGCCCTCCTTCCTCACATCTCCCCGTCACAGTCCCCCAGTCCCTTACGGTGCTTCCTGGGATTACTTCCCAATAAACTGCTTGCATTCAAATTCTTATCTTGGGGTCTGCTTTTGTGTAATCCACCCTAACACAGGAGGGTTAGCTCATCTGAGGCTCCCCGACCTTGTGTTAAACCCCTTGAGAGGAGCCACAGTGTGGTAACCTCAGTGCACATTGCTTAAAGTACCCAGCACATGCAAGGTGTCAAGGAATGTTTGTTGAAGGAAGAAAAGGAAATCATTTAAAAACAAACAAAAAATTTACCAAGAAATGTGTTTATACCACCCAACCACTGTTTCTCTAATGGGCTTGAACTGTAGCCATAGACCCGGGCCCGTATGAACCCTCAGAA
>NW_007728194.1:304146-305553 GCF_000696425.1 Galeopterus variegatus | reverse complement strand
AACTCATCAGACCGAGCTCATCGATCTAATTAAACTCATCAGACTGAGCTCATTGATCAAAATAAACACATCAGACCGAGCTCATCGATCTAAGTAAACTCATCAGACCAAGTTCACTGGTCTAAGTTAACTCATCAGACCAAGATGTTCAATCTAAGTAAACTCATCAGACCAAGCACATCGATCAAATTAAACTCATGAGACCAAGCACATCGATCAACGGAAACTCATCAGACCAAGCCCTTCGATCTAAGTAAACTCATCAGACCAAGCACATCGATATANACCTGCCAACCTTGCCGACCTAGAGCAACTTCCGGATCACCAGTAGACACTGAGGCAACAGTTTTCTGTAGACCTCTTAGCCAGCTCCCACAATTGTGTATACTCTAAGCCCTATAGTGATCCTGTATTCCACATCGTATTAATGACCCTGCTTCCCTTATCAAACCCTAACTGTTCCAATAGGTAAGTAAAACTGCCACTTCTTCAGTGCCCACAATGGCCATACAGCATCACTTTATCTTCACAACATCCATAGAGGAGGCTGAGAACATTAACCCTGTTTTACACTTGGGGAAACCAAAGATCAGGGAGGTTAAACCGTGTGTCTTAGTAACTGGCAGAACTAGGATTCAAACCCTGGTCTGTCCATCTCCTTGGCCTAATCTCTTGTCACTTGGTCACTCTGAAACTTATCATAAGCACATATCTCATTAATTATAAAAAAAGTACTGCAAATGTAGTGGATACTTATTAGAAATAGAAAAGACAAACGTATCTATTTAAAATGTCTAAGATGCCAAAGAAATGGCAACAAATAAATAAAAAGAGAGAGAGAGAGAGAGAAGGAAATAGTTGGAAAAACACTGACAGGCAGGAGTGAGCTGTAGACCTGTTGATCTGCAGGCAAGCTGCACATTAAGCAAACTGCTTCAGGCAATACCTCGACTGAAAGTCTGATCACTCGGTGTACAGGCAAGTCTGAAAAGAAATTTGATTTCTGGCAGAAACAAATGCAATAGTTGTTTCTCTGCACAGTTTATCACTCAGCACCCTCCCACTGGCCAACAATTTCTGACAGTCCCACTGGGAGAAAATCAAAGAGGCAATTGAGTGAGGGCTGCCCTGGATTTGTGCCTGAGAGTCACAGGATCCCAGAACAAAGCAAGAAGGCACCGGCCACAGCGGCCTTCTAAGAATGCCTGAGAGGCCAGCCCTCGAGGTTTTCTATCTCCCTGAGGACCACGGGAAGCATCGTAGAACAAGGCTGTGGCTGCCCCTTGGGTAGCATGGAGCAAAGCAAATTTATGTGGTGTGGTTCACTCTGGGTAGAGAAGAGGACTGGGACTCGAGGCAGCAGGAAGACCAGCAAAGAGACAGCAAGAAACATCACTCCATGGGTCC
>NW_007728194.1:285174-303146 GCF_000696425.1 Galeopterus variegatus | reverse complement strand
GTGTGTGTGTGTGTGTGTGTGTGTGTGTGTAGTAAAATACATACAACAAAAAAATCCACCATGTCAACCATTTCAAAATGTAAAATTCAGTGGCATTTAGTAAATTCACAGTGTTGTGCAACCATCACCATATCTAGTTCCAGAGCATTTCTATCACCCCAAAAAGAAAACCCACGCCCATTAAGCGGTCACTCCCCTTCCCCTTCCCCTCTCTTTCTGGCCCTAGGCAGCTGTTAATCTGCTTTCTGCCTCTTTGGAAAATCACTACCTTTTATCTTCAGTCTTTCTAAGTTTTTCCTGACAGCTTTAATCATGGTCAAACTTCTCTCATTAAAACAAATCAAACTAAAGAAAGAAAATAAAAACAAAACCTACAAAACACATATACGAAAATTATTTGACCTGTCTAGAGCCACTGCTCTGTCTCTTACCATCAAACTTCTAGAAGAGTGATCCTTTCCCACTCTCTCTCTGTGCCTCCATTCTGTCTCACTTACCCTAAACCCTACAACCTGGCTCTTGTTAGGGTGACAAGGCCCTCCCCATGGTTAAATCCATGCTCTATTTTTGGCTGTTATCCTCCTAATTTCTTTACACCACAGGGCACTGGTGATCGCCCCTCCCTGTTGAAACCCTATCTTTCCTTTGTTTCCCAAATACGTCTTGTCTGCCTCAGTTTCAGTGCTGCAAGAGCTCCTATGCCTGCTCTTCTGTCTCTGCATCTCTGCTGGGCTGATCACATGCATCCCCTCTGCTCCAGCTGTCATATGGACACTGGCAACTTCCAGCTCTCTCCCCAATTCCAGATTTGTATGTTGATCTGCCCATTGGACATTGCTTCCTGGATGTTTTCAAGAAACCTCCAAGTCAACATGTCCAAACTGAATTGTCCAAAACCCTTTTGATGGTCTATATTCCTAATGTCACTAACGGTAACACCATCCACTCAATTACCCAAACTCGAATTTTCAGTCATCTGTGGTTCCTCTCTTTTTCTAAATTTCCTTTGCCAACTGGATAAAAAATCCTGTTAATTATAGTCCAGAAACATCTCTTGAACTTCCTCACTCTTATCCAACCCTACTGCCACTGTCAGTCCAGGTACCCAATGTTTCTTTTCTGGACAACTACAATAACCTTTTCTTTTTGTTCACATATGCCCTGTCCATAACTCTCAGGGTTATATTCTTCAAATACAAAAGTGATCATGTCATTCTCCCACACCTCCTAAAAAATATTCCTCTTTCTGGCCCTACCTCCTCATCCCCATCTCCCAGAACATGCAGACCATGTTACAAATCCTCCACACCTCACCACGGGCTTCCAGGTAAAGCTCCCTCTGATTCCAGGCCACAGTGGACCTAGGTTAAGCCAATCTGCAGTCTCCACCTCTCTGGCCCCAGTAATTCGTTCAGGCCCAAGTCGGAGCCAGTGAATGGAAATTCTAGTCTCTTATTGGAGCTGCAAGGACATCAGACCTCTTCTTTGCACTAGACGAGAAGAAATAAGGCACAGAGACTGGAACTGCTGCATCTTGCAAGTAAGGGGAGCCTGAGAATGCAGTCATCACTGGAGGTGGAGGAAGACCTCATCCTGGTGACATCTTTTGTCACTTAGATCAAACCCTACCCAGAGCTGTATACCCTTTGTCTGTTTTCTGTTTGTTTGTTTTAATGTAAGCCAATATTCCCCATTTTATTCTTAAAATACTTTGAGTTAGGTTTTGTGTTACTTGCAAACCAAACTCCTTACTCGTGACCCTTTAAGCCACTGTTTCCCAAATTTTGCTGAACATTAGAATCACCTGAGGGGATTTTAAAACTCCCACTGCCAATTAAATCATAACATCTGGGGGTGGAAGCCAGGCATCAGTAGCTTTTAAAGTCCTCAGGTAATTCCAATGCATAGCAAAATTTGGGACCCACTGCTCTAAGCAAAGTAAGCCGCTTCCTCTAAGCTTCTCTAGCTCCCTGCCCACCAATTTACCAGAGCTCTTTTCATACCATATAACTGGCCAGCCTTCCCCTTTGGACTCTGAGCAAATTAATGCCAGATTCATGTCTCTCCCTTTTTCGCCTTGCATGAGGTAGGCCCTCAGTAAGTATTGATAATGAAGAAATGAATGAGACAGGTCTATGCCACCTTCCTGTGTATATTTTCCTTCATGGCACCTTGTACTGGGTATCGGTGACTCCATGCAGAATCTCATGTGATTGGAAGGGGCACACTGTGGAAAGAAGCAGAGCAGAGTGGTTTCTGGTGTTTTCATGATTAGGCTAAATGTTTCAGCATGTTTAAACACTGAAAGAGGCAGCTTAGAGGAAGAAGCCAAAGTCTGGAGAGGGCAGATTCGACACCTGATGGAGCCGATCCTGTAGTATGGGGTGTAGAACACAGAGGGTGGGATGAGCCTTGGACCAGAGGGACGTGGGTCTCCCTTGGAGACAAGAGAGGATGGATGCTGAGATATTCACCTGTGTGCGCTTCGGGGTTGTTTTGCTTTGTGCACTGTTTGTTAATTTAGGTGAATTTCGTTCGTGTGGCTGGAAGTTTACTGTACTGGGGTAGAGAATCAATTACTGCTGGGTGGCAGAACAAAAGACTTGTAAAGTTCTCAGCTTCTGCTGGGCTTGCCCTACCCACAATGCCAACAGCACACAATCAGGTGCTTTCAGAGCCGCCTGAGTAGAGCCTGTTATTTGGACTGAGGCCAGGCTTATTGTTTTGTATTATTCATTGCAGAGAATTCAGTTCTCTCTTAAAGGAACTCTTTTTTTTTTTCTGCCTACAGAGAAAAGCAAACAGTTCCTTATGAAGAACACAACTTTATAACAGGGTTCGTGGTACCATCATTTTTAGTTAACCAACTTAAGCTGAAGAAATGGCATTTAAATAATTAAGTGCCTTCCAGTATCATCAGATTATGAATCAAATCCTCTAAAATATATCATTATGTAATAAGATATATTATATAAACTATCATTAAATATAGCATTGTGAATAGCACCTTTTATAAGACTGATGTTAGAGTATAAACTTCCATGTCACAAGTTACCCTGTTATGTTTTCTTCCTTTTGGTTTGTAATGTTATAAATGGATCTATGTCATATCTGAGTGGTGAAGCATTATAGTAACAGTCTAGTATACAGAAGACACATGTCCCATTATGTGTTTACTTATCAAAATAACACTTCAATTAAAGACAGACCTCTATACTGTCAGTTACTTGATTTTCAATATTTATCAGAAACATTCCACATAATTTCCTCCTGGGTCAATTATCACCTAGAATGTCATATACATTTTCTATGTATATAAATATTTATTCTCTCAATGAATATTTCAGGACTTAAATTAAAATACTCAATATGATTTATTTAATATAAAATGAAGTAAATTCTTCAACTTTAAAATCTTATAAGAACACTAAAAGGTATGATGTGAATATTTATGCTGTTCAATAAATAAAAACACAAATTTGAAAGTCAAGCAATCTTCTTAAAACAAGGAGCCTTGATTATTGTTCCTTTTATGACTCATTATCACCAGTGTTGTAAGTCACAGTAGACTAGTGCACATTTTAGCTTCTTTATTCTAATGTGCCATTCTCATTTTGAGTATTGTTCCCATTTTTAACTATGACTCTAGTTCTGAAAGCATTTTAGTTTTATTTCCAGCTAAATGAGTATTTGTGTTTTCCTATGCAAAGCTTATTGTTGAATCAAAACACAAAAGACAACTGTAGTAATAATAACTAATGGGCTATAATGAGAAATAACTGGAAGCCATGATTTAGATTTGTGACAACAGGAGATAAAAATAGTGGATTTATATTGAGTTTCATTTGTTGTTATTATTGCACATTGAAATTGGTATCTCGGTTTAATTTATTTTAGAACAGCTGCCATTAATCATATTAGTGAGAAAATTTCTTTCAAAACTCAGGAAAAGCTAATTGATGACTCCCCTTTGGCTACCTTGTTTATCACTACAGGCAACTGAGCTCTCCCAGGGAATAACCGCTGGTGGAGAGATTTACTCCACTTACTCATTTGCACCCAGTATTTAAGATGTCCCTTCCCTATGAGAACTCACTCTCTGCTTAATTGTTCTTAATTTCACAACTATGTAGCAAAGGGGAAAGGAAAAGGAATTGAAATATATAATAACTGTAATTCTAGCAATTAAAAAAAATGTAGTTTTAGTTTTGGTTCTTCCCAAATCACCCTCTACAGTAGTGCAACAAATAAAAGCCATATTGGTGGAGCTTTAAGAACATCTGAGCAGGCTGAATCCCCACAGGATTTCTAAAGCCAAGAATGGGTCAAAAAAAAAAAAAAAAAGTCTGTTATTCCTGGACAGCCACTGAAAAGGAGAAGCCATGGAAAAAGACTATTTACTGCAGGTGAGCTGTGAGAGTGGATTTCAATCCTGTCAATTCGGGAAGGGAAGTTTCATTAGAGGACCCAGTTTCTCCCGTCTTACAGTGGCAGAGGACACTAGCTGTGTATTGAGAACCCTAGAAATAGAAGCTTCCTACCCAATCCTCATCAAATAGGTAGTAATTGATTAAACTTTTGACTGTGTCCACAAAATCAGAAACAGCAATATATTTCTATGTATCTAATCTGTCACTGACCAAGAGATGTCAAACATGAGACTCATATGGATGTTTGAAGATGTCTGAAGAAAAATATGAATAAGAAAAGAGCAAAGAGATTCGGTAAAGGGGACAAGAAAAAACAAGTCGGAAATTAGCAAAGAAAGGTGCTGTGGAAGCAGCAATAATGGATTCAAGGAAGAAAACTTTAACAAAAACTACGGGTTTTCAAAGAAATTTGATTAAAGCCCAAAAAGCTACCTAAGACAACAATAGTGAAACAAAAGCAGTCTTAGTAGAAGAAATATATCGTAGCTTGGAGAANTGTTTTGTATTATTCATTGCAGAGAATTCAGTTCTCTCTTAAAGGAACTCTTTTTTTTTTTTTTTTTCTGCCTACAGAGAAAAGCAAACAGTTCCTTATGAAGAACACAACTTTATAACAGGGTTCGTGGTAATGGAACTCCACCTGCAGAATCTTTGTCCATAAAAGCCTATGCACTTACAGGTTCATCAGCAGAATGGTCAGAGGGCTCTTAACAGTTTTAGAGATAGGAAGTTTCCAGCTAACAATGCCCTTGGACACTCCTCTCACTCCCCTTCTCTAGCTGTTTTCTTATCTGTAAAAGAAGGGCATGGACCTGCAGGCTGCCAGCTTCCTTCCTCCCTCCCATCAACATGTGTTTACTGAGCTCCTGCCATATGCAGGGAACTGCTGTAGGTGATGTGGGGAGATAAACAGAACCAGTCAAACAAAACCCGCAGCGTTTAAAAAAAAAAATCAAAAAAACATTAAGCCATTGTCCCTCCCTCAGTTCATTTGTAATTTTGCAGGGAAACTATAACCAAAATCACTGTGCTGTGGTGTAGATTTTCATCCCCTCTCCTTTACCCACTTCCAGCAGATTCCCAGTCTCCCTGCCCTCGTTTACTTTTCCGCCCTCCACCGCTTCTGCAGCACATGTCCGTGAAGCACGACGTGGGCCTGTCTTGTGCTGTCACATGCTGCCCTGTAGCCCCACGTCATGGCAGGCACTCCCATGCTTTGTTTGCTTCACTCAGGTTCTACTCTTCTTGTTCTCTGTGTCTTGCAAACTCCTACTCACCTTTCAAGGCCCAACTCCGTGCTTTCCCTGTAGCCACACTCTTGGCAGAATGAATTGCTCCCTCCTCCTGTGCCATCCCTAACACTATAAAACACAACTCAGTCTTAGCATTTATCACTGTATGATTATTTACCTGTCTCCTGCATTGGGGGAGGGGTGGACCTTAATTATTTTTGTTTGCTCAGTGCATGACACTTAGCTGGTGCTGAATTAATGATTGCAAAGTCGTAGAGTATCATCTGTGAGAAGTATGCAAAAACGTGACTGCCTTTTGAACTCCCAAGCCATAACCATGCTTTTGGGGAAATCCTGGAGACCAGGGAAGTGGAGATTTTTTCCCATAATATTTCAAACCTAAGGAAAGAAAGTATAACACAGCCAACACTCATGTACTCAACAACCAGCTTTAACAAACTTCATTTTGCCCTATTTGCTTTAGATCTTTTCTTTTTCTTTTTTTAAAGGTATATACTTTATAGTTAATGCATACTCTGTACCCCAAAGGGATCCATTCCCTTTCCCCCTGAATTTGGTGTTTATCATTCTAACACTACAGAGGCATATATTTCTAAATAATGGTTTATACTGTTTTTTATGTTCTTAAACATTTTAACTTCATATAGATGCATTTCATATGTATGAAATTAAAGTTTGCTCTTCCTCTCAACATTACCCAGATACACGTGGGCTTATTTCTGGGCTCTCTGTGCCATCCCATGTCTGTTTATCTATTCTTGCACTAATTCCTTAATACAGTATCAGTGCCTTTGTAACAGGTCTTAACAGCTGGCAAGGTAAGTTTTTCCACCTTGTTCTTCAAAATCATTTAAGCTATTCTTTGGCCTTCTCTCTTCCCTAGGAATTTTAGGACCCACTTGTGAATGTCTATGAAATTCCTTATTGAAGTGGGCATTTCATTAAACTTATATACTACTCTGAGTCTTTGTGGTTCTGAGTCTTCCCATCCACAAGCCTAGCAAAGCTCTCCAGCTGTGCAGGCCTCCTTTTGTGTGGGATGTGCAAATGAACCCCAGAGCATCATTCCCAAAGGAATCCCCCGAGGCACAGTAAGGAGGATCTGAGAAGCTCTCCCAGGGCATGAGCGTAACCGGCCAGCAGGAACTGAAGGCGTGGGCTGTTCAAGCCGACTGCCAAGGTTAGGCTAGCCCAGAGACAGCAGATGGACTGAACACTTACTGCCACCTCATCCACTTATGGCAGAAACAGTCCACCAAAGAGCTCTCTGCCCCTAAACCTGGGGTTCTCAGCTTCCTTCCCAACCTGGTGCTTTAGGCAGCCCCCCAAATTAGAGCTGGCACACCAAGTGAAACCATTATGCTATCNTGCTTGGTAGTGGAAGCTATTTATATCTCCTTCTACCTCTTATGGAAACAAATAATTACCAGTATGATAAGATTACAACAGAGGTTTGTAAAGCCCCTCTGCCTTGCTCCCTTCTGTACCTTTTGCACCTAGCACACAGTAGGAGCTTATCACATCCTGATGCAGATTCGTTGAGTATCTCATGCCAAGCCGTGGGTTAAGTGCTTAAAAGAGATGAATCTACTTTGTCCTTATCACAGTGGTAGGTGAGATCATCTCCATTTTGCAGATGAGAAAAAAACACTCAGGGAGCCAAAGGGACTCATACAGTCAGGGTCACACAGCAGGTTGATGATAGAATCGTGAGCTGAGATATATCTACCTGTGACTGTGGCGTCCAAGTCAGTACTCTGTGCCTGTAGCTGCCTGTCATGAAAGGGAGGTGAGGAGGGAGGGAAGACAGAGAGGGAGAGAGGAGAAAGAGGGATGGGAGAGATGATAGAAGGGAAGGAAAGGAGGCATTTGAGGAAGAGGAGAGGGACAGAGGAGGGACGGAGGGAGGCTGGCGGTGTTGGAGGCTCCAGGCCTGCCCTCCTCCCTTTCCAAGAGTCTATGTCCTGGGTCCTGTGAGTCCAGAAGCCCCATTCCAGAGTGATCGTGTGTGTCCAGCCTACATGTCTCTAAGCAGACAGGCACTTGCTGGGAGTCCATGACAACCCAGCACTGGTGGCTCTGGGGGACTCCATTGCCTGCACAGAGCTCTGAGCCTGCCCTGTCCATAGACAGAAGTCTGGGCATCTCAGGCATGTAACCTCCTCCCATTTTAAAGATTGCTTCTCTGGAGAGAGACAGTAGATTTTAGGCAAACCAATGAGCTGGATAGACTGGAGAAATACTTTGCTGCAGGATCTGGTTTTGACTTTTCATTCCAGCCACCAGGCTACTCTGTTTTTAAATGTGCAGAGCCCTTAAAATCTGGTCCCTGAATGCTTGGTAGTGGAAGCTATTTATATCTCCTTCTACCTCTTATGGAAACAAATAATTACCACGTATGATAAGATTACAACAGAGGTTTTTAAAGCCCCTCTGCCTTGCTGCCTTCTGTACCTTTTGCACCTAGCACACAGTAGGAGCTTATCACGTCCTGACGCAGATTCGTTGAGTATCTCATGTCAAACCGTGGGTTAAGTGCTTAAAAGATATGAATCTACTTTGTCCTTATCACAGTGGTAGGTGAGATCATCTCCATTTTGCAGATGAGAAAAAAATACTCAGGGAGCCAAAGGGACTCATACAGTCAGGGTCACACAGCAGGTTGATGATAGAATCGTGAGCTGAGATCTATCTACCTGTGACTGTGGCGTCCAAGTCAGTACTCTGTGCCTGTAGCTGCCTGTCATGAAAGGGAGGTGAGGAGGGAGGGAAGACAGAGAGGGAGAGAGGAGAAAGAGGGATGGGAGAGATGATAGAAGGGAAGGAAAGGAGGCATTTGAGGAAGAGGAGAGGGACAGAGGAGGGACGGAGGGAGGCTGGCGGTGTTGGAGGCTCCAGGCCTGCCCTCCTCCCTTTCTAAGAGTCTATGTCCTGGGTCCTGTGAGTCCAGAAGCCCCATTCCAGAGTGATCGTGTGTGTCCCTCAGAGGAAGGAAAGGAAGAGGAAGAGGAAGGCTGAGGATCCTCTCTGAAGGGGGCATGGTTCTTTGAGGCCTGACAGGTATAGAGGAGAATCCTGAGACCAATTACCAAGGTAGCCCTGCCCTTTATGATGGGGACAGAAAAGCCACAGCAACCCTGTGACTACAGTCTGGGTGAGGGACTCAGTTAAAGACCAAAGGAAGCGCCAGAGGGATGATCTGAAGAGCATCATCTGGTTAAACATAAATAAAAATAAAAAAACTCTTCCAGAATACGGAAACTAACTCTAGGGTGCCGCTCTGGAAATGTTTTTCTCTGTTCAAATGTTCTGTTACATGCACGTATTACAGTAGATAAAATTCCTTTTATCATGCTTGATTTGCAGGACATGGTTCAAAGGCCATCCCCGCGTCCCAGTGGTTAGGCAGGGAGGACAGTGTGCAAGCCGGGGGTGGACCTGTGGGCATGCAGAGGCCACCGCGGGGAGTGCCTGGCACGCCCGCGAGCTCAGATGCTCAGGTGAGCCACCATTACGTAAAGCGCATGGCTAGGGCATTACCTCAGCCAGGAAGGAACCACCCTGGACTTTTGACTTCACTTTCTCCGCCTGGCACGCCCGCGAGCTCAGATGCTCAGGTGAGCCACCATTACGTAAAGCACATGGCTAGGGCATTACCTCAGCCAGGAAGGAACCACCCTGGACTTTTGACTTCACTTTCTCTCCCTCTGTCCTGTGCCAGCTCCCTGGGGCTCCTCCCTTTTCTGATAGGTGCTGAAGGAGTTCTATGAGGCCATCTCTCTCCCAGGCTCTCTGGGGTATGGGCTTAATTAAAAACCAGTCCAGTTTGCCCCTCAATAGGAAACAGGGCAGACAGGATGTTGGTGCCAAAGCAAGCCAAAAACCAAGTCAGTATGGAAGGCATCTGCCAGCTTCCTGTCATAACCCTCTGGCCTCAGCTACAAGGCCTGCTGGGGCAGGAACAGCAGGGGCTGGGGCCCTCAGGGGAGTTAGGCTGGCAGCAGGCCTGGCAGGGGCTCTTGGGCAGGTGGGTGGGGCCTGCCATTTGCCGAGGATACTTGTCCTTAGGTGGACAGCAGCATCTCGCTCCTGAGGGGACTTCCTGTCTGAAACAGGAAGTGGTTTTGGACTGAGGAACAGGATCTGGCCTATAAGAGGAAAAGATAGAGGAAGTTAGCAATACCTTAGAATCCCAGCCAAATGGGGCCCAGGGGACTCCCTGGTCGCTGGGAAATCCGTGAGAGCTGGAGAAGAAGCTCAGTCACCCAGATTGGGCTGGGCAAGGGCTGGAGCTGAGAATACAGGTGTGGGCCCAAGGACAGACCTTCCTTAGGAACACCTGGATCAAGAACACAGATCCCCTCTTTCTCACTGCCCAGATGGGGCTTCCAACACTGGGTCAGGTCGGTTTCACTGGCTTTTGGGCCTGGGTGAAGCTAATCAGGACGGTTGAAGATCTCCAGCCCCTGAGAATGGGTCTGGCTAGGGAGAGCAGATCGACACCTTCAGTCTCACTGTATGGGTAATAAGGTGAGAATCTCAGCCTGTACCTGTTAATAGTCTGATTTTTCCCTCCATAGCACCTAGTACAGTGTTGGCAAAGCACTTGGCAGCTACTGACTGTATCAGTTCACTTTTGAAATTACACAATTGTGTTTTCTCATGCCCATACTGAAAAGCCCTCAGAGGTAAAGGGTCCAAGCTAATGCCTAGCAGGTGGGCCACCTCCTCCCCTCCTGGCCCTTGGCAGGCAGTGATCATTGGTCAGTCACTGCATTCTTTCCAGCTGAGCCTAGAGCAGTAGACAAGACTGAGCAGGGCCCTGCAGGCCCTCCTCTCAATTGCCCAGTGTTCGCCATTCCCTGTGTGACTAAGTGAGGAGCCAGAGAGGATGGACAGAAAGCGTTGCTGCAGGGAAGGAGGGACCTGGAAAATAAAACTGTCTGTCTCTGTTATTCTTTGCCTCGATAATGCGGTACAATGGAGGCAGATTTTATTCCCTAAAGATGGTCCCAACAATACCTCCCATACTATATTATCTTTTGAAATGTGGCCTTGCCATGTCCTTGTCCAGAGGTGGCATCTATTTCTTTACCCTCTTAAAGGGTAGGATGCTGTGACTGTATTGACCAATAGTATGGAGGAAGTGACACTAGGCCGGTGCTGCTACAGCCCTTAAGTGGCCTGGCAGCTGCCTCTTCCTGCCTCCTGGAACCCAGCCGCCTTGTGTGAGAAGCCCATGCCACGTGGAGAGGCCACACACAGTCAGCAGCCCAGCTGAGCCCCGGATGACAGCCAGCACCAAGTGCCAGCCTTCTGAGTGAGCCACCTCAGATACCCAGTCCAGTCGAACTCTCACTCTGGACATCTAACCGCAATCATATGGAAGACCCCAAGTGGGAACTGGCCAGACCTGAGCTTGGAACCGGCACACTGACACTTCCACTAAACGCTGCTCAAAACAAACCTCAAGGCCAGCCCATATTCAGGGGGTGGGGAGATTGATTCTATCTCTTGAAGGGAGGAGCAACAAAGTCACATCACATCACCGAGGGTGTGGACAATGGAAGGATGGAGAATTCTGGCTGTTTTTGCAATTAGTCTGTCATAACAGCTAATGAGGATGTTGTTTGCTGGGGGTTGTGAGAACATAAATCTCCCCTCCGTTTTGACAGACATCTGTCGTTAAATCTCCATTGCTCAAGGTTACTTTTCGAAGTTTTAGCTTTCCAGCCTCTATATGAAGAAAGGTAAGGGAAAAAGGGGACCCATTCTGAGGAGGTGCTTTTGGTGGCCAGCCATACTTGTCAAATGCTAGTCCTGTGGTTTTCAAACGATGCTCTGCAAAGCCCTGGGGCACTGTGGTGGTTTCTCGGGACTACCATGAGGGAAATGGGTGTGGATAAGTGTGAGGAACTGTGGGTCTCCACCTTAACCAGGGCAGCTCTGTTCTCTCTTGTGACTTCCCTTGGAGAAATGTTATGCAGCTTTGAAAAAACAAAAAGATTTGCAGTCCACTGAACCAGACCAACCTCTCCATCTTATAGAAAAGGAAGCACTCTTAGGAAAGTTGAGCATCTAGTCCAAGTTACTCAGCAATTGAGTGTCTCGGCTGGTATTAAAACCCCATCTGCTGACATGCCATTCCATCCAAGGCCAGTTCTCCTAACTCACTCTCCCTAGGTTCAAGATGATAGAGGATCGCTGTAGCCTGGTGGATGGGGGAAACTGAGGCAGTCAGAAGGGATGTTCCTGACACATCAATGCTTCAAGTCTCCACTTGCCCACCAATTAAGACTGCTCATGGCCCTTGAACTCTGAGCTTTGGTGACCTCCTGTCCCTCAGGCACATACCCTCACATGATGATCCCTACAAGGCTTGATCCGCAGAAGAACCACAGACAATTCAGGGCATCATACTGGCAGGCAGGCTGGACTGGCTGGTCAGCTCCAGGGTGGAGCAGGGCATACTTGGTGGAGCTGATCCTACAAGGGCAGATGGAGCTCCATCTGGGAGGAAAGCTCCTGTCCCAGGAGAAGGCCTGGTCTTGCTTGGAGCCTGTGATCTCCTTGTTCTCCTCCCAGTGTGTTAATTCCATTTCTGCCCAAGTTAGTTTTTTTAGGACATGGGCTATTTATAGCTCCCCCAAGCCCTTTCCAGTCTGTTTCCTGTTCAAGTACTGCATTAGTCACCCTAAAGTGTCTCAGGCAATCTCCACGTCCCTGCCTGATCCCAGCCACAGGGAACACAGGGATGCTGGTCAGACTCAGGGCAGATCCCAGTGGGGAGGTGGGAAGCAGGAGGCAGGAGGCTGGCTGGGAGGCAGAGGGGGGCATCTCTCGTACCCCATCCTCTGTGGCATGAAGCCCTGAGTCCTTATGGCTTCCTGGAGCTTACTTGGCCCTTGGAGACACACAAACTGCAGAGGCACCTCCATTTGGCCGCATATTTTTGCCATTACTTGATGACCTATTTGCATGCAGCTCTTTGCAGAGAGCTTCCTCCCGAGCCATATACGGTGATTTCACTGCACCACAAACTGAGGCTTCTATTTGCAGTCAGCAATCCCGACTTCCTCCCGCCTGTCCTCACATCCCTTCCTTTTTCTGTGGACCACCTAGGCTGCCCTGAGCTCCTCGCAAGCTCCCTTCTCACCAAGAGTGGTTGGTCCCAGGAACTTACCAGCCTCATCTGAGGCGAGGGCCTGGAGACATGAGCTGAATTTTTGTATCCACTGGCCCAGGGAGCAGTGACCTCTGAGGCTCAGGGGAGGAAGAGGGGGCTTCAGGCCAGGGAATGGGCAAAGGGGCCAACAACAAAGCCCCCTGTGCCTTTTCACCTTCCTGTGCCTTCATTCATGCTGCTCTCTCACCTGGAATGCATGCCCTGGACCATGGTGAATTTATCAAGAGATCCATTAATGGAAATCTCCAGCAGGCCAGCAACATGCCCTGGCAGCCCCTGGCTGCCTTGAGCATTTCGAACAACCTCTGCAAGTCCTTAGTGAAGGAGTTGAGTGCAGGGTTTCTGAGTCTGGACTTTCTGGAGACAAAGGAGAGAAAGGTGGAGGGAAGTCTGAGGTTCTATTTGCAAAGCAGTGGTCAGGTGGCGTACACCTTAGAGACTGAGATCTTTCCAAACCATCGCCTCACCACTTCCCAGTCTCCAAGCAATGGGGTTCATGTCCCTTGAAGCAAGATTCTGAAGGCCTTCGAGGTGACTCTTTCTAGGCTCTCCTTGGAGGGCAATGGCATGTTCAGTCCCAGCCTCAGGGTTACCCACCTCAGAGCAGCAAGGGACCACCTAATATGAGCCGGTCACTGAGCATCTGCTTTATTCCAAGCTGCCTGCAGGTCCTGCAAAAACAAAGAATCAAATGCTCAGAAACAGTCTTGGTGAGAAGGTGCCCGAGCTAAATGCAACCATCCTATCTCACTCAGAGAGCTGGCATGCATACTGGCACCCTGGGCAGGGGAAGTGGAGAAAATCGAGCATGAGACTTGTATACCAGGCACCTGACCAGGCATCCCAGGGCTACTCCTGAACTGTGATGCACACCAACAATCTGGCACAACTATTTTTATTTCCATTTGGTTTCCGTCCTAGAAAATGCATTATAGACTATCACTCCACAGAGCTACTCAATTACATCCTTGGGAGTACAAGCCCCTGGAAGACGCCATCAGGGATGTCTGAGTCAGACTTAATGAAGGGTGAGTTTGCTTCTGCCAGTGCTGGAGGCCTCAGGACTGACTCCCAGGGGATGGGTGATCCAGGGGCAGGGCGGTGACAAGAGCACCAAGCAGGGACTTCCCCTCTTCTGGTCTGAAGGTGAGACTCTCATCCAAGCTCCTTTTAAAACAAGGCCATCTCCCCCTTCCACTTTTTAAATTACACAAATTAACACACATACAGAAAAGTTCATAGAACACTATACATTCTTTTTTTTTTTTCTTCCTTTTTTGTCTTTTTTACTGACCGGTAACGGGATCACAACCCTCGGTGTTGCGCCTGTACCGGGGACCAGCAATGGGATTGCAACCCTCGGTGTTGTGCCTGCACCGCGCTCAGCCAGTGAGCAGGAACCGGTCTCCACATGGGATCCGAACCCTTGGCGGGAGTGCCACCACGCTCCCAAGCGGCGCACTCTCCAGTGCGCCACCGGGCTGGCCCAGAACACTATACATTCTAATAGATAACCATAAAGCAAACACCCATGTACTCATCACTCATGTCAAGAAATGAAACACTGTCGGCCTCCCAAGCCCCTTGCATGTCCCTGTCTGATCATACTCATCTCCCTCTCCCCTAGACTTGTATGGCATCTACTTCCTTTTCCTTTAGTTTTTACCACCTGACTTTGCATCCCTAAAGAAAATAGTTTAGTTTTACCCATTTTAAGCTTTATAAGAATGAATCACGTTATGGGGTTTCTATGTATCTTGCTTATTTTGTTTATTTATTATGTTATGAGATTCATCCATGTCGTTGGTGTAACTGTGGTGCATACATTTTCATGGCTGTATAGTATTCCATGGGATGAATATGCCATTTTTATTTATCCATACTACTGTTGTGAACACTTGGGTTGTTTCCAGGTTTTCACTATTGTGAATGATGTTGCAATGGATATTCTTGGTATGTATATCCTGGTGCAAATATTCACGCATTTCTCCAGGCCATAGGGTATGCGTGTCTTCACCTTTACTAGATAATAACAAATGGTTTCTCAAGTGATTGCACCTCCTCTTGCTCCCTCTGCTGGGCAGTTGTAGCAGCTCTGCTGGGGCAAGGAGGCCCGGGGTTCAGAATTGCTAGTCCCACAGAGGAACTTCAGGAGGAAGAATGTCTGTTGAGAAATTAACCTGTGTGTGCCTTTGTTCCTTTCCCTGTCTCACTTATAGGGCATGTCAGCCTCTGCTATTGGAGCTCTCCATAGCTGAGCCCAGTAGTCCCCCTATCTCGGGCACAGTTCACGGGGGCTCCCAGACTCATCTGGTCAAGGACATGGTGGCCAGTTGTCATCTGAAGGTTAGTCCAAGGGTAGTGGGACCTCAGCCATCAGACAGGAAGTCAGAAGGGATTGACTCGAGGTGGGGGCTTGAGCAGGGCTGATGGCAGGATGGCACTGCCAAGTCTGGGACCTGAGGCACGATGGCTTCTTGTAGCAGCCTGGGAAAAGCAGAGATAGGAGATATTAAGACTCTCACTAGGCCCAAAGACCTGGAACACACCCTGAACTGCCTTTAGCATAGTGTACCACTTACAAATTTCCTATTATAACCAAAGAGCTAGCTTGAATAGTTTTAAACAAAAAAGGAAAACTGATGAGCTTGTAAGAAAATATGATAGGCCTGCCTTCAGGAGAAGGTTGCTCCAGAAACTCAAACAGTATCATCAGACTCATGTCCTTAGACTATCTTGTATCTGCTTTAGGAGAGTCAGCAGTTCCTAAGAAAGGGTAAGATGAAGCTGCATAGAAAAGAGAAGATTCTGGAACAGGAATGGAAACCAGTATTCCAAGCTGAGGCCAGGTGTCAGCAGGATCTATAACTGGGATAACTCAGGGTATGATCCCCTTGTCTAGACACAGTGTGTGCACCCAGAGTGTACCTAGTGCCTAGTTAACTGCTTTCTTAAGCTTAAGGATTAGCAGACACACACAACCCTATAAAGTCATGTTCATATCCTCAGATTCCTAAAAAATATTAATCTATTATTATTCCAAGTAACTGGGAGGGAACTCCCAGAAAGGAAAGAAAAAAATTAATGTTCTTACTAGATATGAAAATTTCACATATATTTTCTATACTAAAAATTGGGAACTGAGGTCTGATTTAAGATTTGGCACCATTTCCAGGAAGGTAAGGAAATTTAGATTCCAACATGCTGTTGGAATTTCTGGGATATTTCTATGGTGTGTGAGACCAAAGAGACAGAATATTTGAACTCAGGGCTGTCTTGGAAAATCCTAGAGGTACAGTAGTTGCATTGATTTTTAATAACATTTATTAGGTTCTGAGTTTTTGTTTTTGTTTTCTTTTAATACAGCAAAAAAGAGTAAACACCAGTGGCCCCAAATCCAGATAACCTTCTTGGCATTTTTCAAAAATAACACCTTTGCATGTTATTTATACAGAAAGGTATAAAATGAAAAAGCTAAATCCTCTTTCTTAGACCCCATTTCAACAGGGACCCACTAGTCAGAGTTTCTTTATTCTTTCCAGAAAATTATTTCTTCAGCAGCCAGACCCAGATCAAAGAAGGACTGGAGAATTGTTCTGTTATCTGTCCCCCCGAATGAGGAGACGCAAAGCATTCCAGACCCTCTGGCCGCCCCAGCAGGCCTCCCTGCCCTGCTCCAGGGGAGACCAGCCAAAGGGCACAACTGCCCCTCCCCATCCCCACCTCTTTCTGGAGCTCACAGCAGGGGAATATTTACTGAATGAAAATGCCCTACAGGCAAGGATTTTCTCACTGATTACATGTCTGCTGCTGAGAACATCTACTCTATTTTTTCCAACAGTGATTCATCCATAAATCATCAGAGACAGCCTGATGGGGAGGATGCCATTGTTCCTTACCAAGCTTTGATCAGGGTTATACAACCTGGTGCTGATTTGTACTTAGAAGCCTGTTTCCTCATTGCCACTTGTCCCCAAAACTTAGGGAAGAAGACCATATGATGCCTGGAGTTTACATTAGTATGAAATCCTTTTCCTTAAGCACGGAGTGATATGTGTCTAGAAATGTGCCTTTGCATGACATCAGACCTGAAAGGAAAGTGCAAGGCTCTCAAAACTTCTATTTATTCATTCATCATGTATTTGCTGAGAATTGACCATTTACCAGGCACTGTGCTAGACCTTTAGCATCTTTGTATGAGGACTTAAAAGATAGTCAAGTTTTCCTGAGGCCAAGAGAGGGAGAGAACCAGCTAAGATGCAAGAAACTGTGCTCAGAGGTGCAAATGGCTGAGAGTAAATGCAATGTGACTCGCTGTGATTAGTTTCTAGAGTAAGTGAAGGCCAGAAGTGTGCAGTACGTTTAGGGACAGACCTAACAGATTCTAAAACAACAAGGCAACTTCAGCAAGCTTTGACAGCAGGATCTCTGTGAGTGTCCTCTTCCTGCCCCAGAGAAATCCAATTGTTCTACTGAGGGGAGCTGCCTTAAATGGGAGAAAGCTGCCCCCGAAGACCCCACGCAGCAGAAGGGAAATGGAAGGTGGGAGAGAGGGAGGTGCTGTTGCTAGGCAGCCGGCTTCTGTCCTGCGGTTGCCCTGGTGATGATGGTTTGTGTGTATGGGGGAGGGGGAGTGTTGCTTGCTGGTTACTTGCTGCTGAGTGTCTGTATAAACAGGCTGGGCTTTTTCACCATGATACATTCCTTGAAACAATGTCATAACATGGATAGTCAAAGTTTCCCAGAGGAACAGCATTTGTTCTCCTTGAGGGCTTGGGTTCCTTACCAAAGATGCAGCCAGAGATAAATCAAAACTGTGATCAACAATCTGTCATAAGCAGAAGGCACAAGTGCCCACAGATCCTCAACAAGTTCCAGGGCTAAAATTACACACCAAGCCTTACCACAAAGCTATCACCTGACTCCATGAAGCCCCATATGCCACGTTCTTTCCTTCGTTCCTTCCTTCCTTGGTTCCTTCCTTCCTTGGTTCCTTCCTTCCTTCCTTCGTTCGTTCGTTCGTTCGTTCGTTCGTTCGTTCGTTCCTTCCTTCCTTCCTTCCTTCCTTCCTTCCTTCCTTCCTTCCAAGGGCTATAGGGGTCA
>NW_007728194.1:283745-284228 GCF_000696425.1 Galeopterus variegatus | reverse complement strand
TTCCTTCCTTCCTTCCTTCCTTCCTTCCTTCCTTCCTTCCTTCCAAGGGCTATAGGGGTCATTGTCATTCACTCTTAATGTCTATTCCACTTCAGGTGATTAGTCTTCTAAGCCAGTATTACGGGTTGAATTGTGTTGCCCCCAAAAGATACATCGACATCCTAACCCCAGCACTTCAGAATGGAACTTTGTTTGGAAATAGGGTCTTTACAGAGGTAATCAAGTTGAAATGAGGTCATTAGAATGGGACTTAAACTATAAGACTGGTGTCCTTATAAAAAGGGGAAATTTGGACACAGACAGACATGCACCCAGGGAAGATGACATAAAGACACAGGGAGAAACCATTTGAAGACAGAGGATTGGACTGATGCATCTACAAGCCATAGAATGCCAAGATGCCAGCAAACCACCACAAGCTAGGAAGAGGCAAGGAAGGATTCTCCTGCAGCTTTCAGAGGGAGCATGGCTCTGCTGACTTCT
>NW_007728194.1:263352-283536 GCF_000696425.1 Galeopterus variegatus | reverse complement strand
GGAAGAGGCAAGGAAGGATTCTCCTGCAGCTTTCAGAGGGAGCATGGCTCTGCTGACTTCTTGATTTTTAACTTCTAGCCTCCAGAACTGTGAGACAATACACTTCTGTTTCTTCAAGCTACCCAATGTGTGGCACCGTGTTAGAGCAGCCCCAGGAAGCCAATATGTAATTCATCCCCTTGGCCCAATTTTGGCCAGGAGCTATAAGAGGAAGTCTGCTGGGCTGGGTTCTGAGAAAGTTTTCCTCTTTTTCCTCTACAGGTGCCTGGATATGACTCTAGGAATTGCTGCAGTCATCTTAGGAGAGCCCAAAGGGCAAAGCCTTCTCTGAGGAGGGTAGAGAGTAGATGGGAAGAACCAGGTTGTAGGTGACCTTGATGAGATGCAGTTTCAGCCAAGCTGACACTCACCCTGCCTCTGTACTCTCTATTACATGAAATAATACATTTCCTTGTTGTTTAAGCTGGGAAGTTGGAGTAAAGCGCCCTAACTGATGCAAGTGTCCTTGCTCTCATGCTAATCAAGCCTCCACGCACTCCCAACCCCATCCTCTATCTCAGTTATTGACTGTCGTAGACTGTTTGCAGAGATGGCTGCAGTGATTCCTCCTATCCCTGCACACTTTGCAATGTGACTGCCACTTCTGCTATCAAGAAATGGAGTTCATTTCTCCATCCCTTGAGTCCAGGCTTGCATCCATGTGACTTCCCCGGGCCAACAGGAAGTCAGCAAATGTGACACTCAGTGGGGCTTGCTTTTCGGCTGCAGGGGGTGCCCTGAGACCATGATGCAGATGGGCCTGAGATAACCTGCTGGAAAGGCCACGTGAAGGACAACCAAGGCACTCCAGCTAACAGCCAGCACTAGTGCCAGATGTGTGAGTAAAGCCACCTTGGATGATCTAAGCTTACTCCAGCTGCCAGTAACTACAGCCACATGAATGATCCCAGGTGAGACCAGCAGAAGATCCACTGAGCTGAGCCCAGCCTACACTGCAAGATCTGCGGAATCACAAGCAGATAAAATGGCTGTTTTAAGCCCCTAAGTTTTGGGGTGTTTTGTTACACAGCAATAGCTAACTGATACACTGACAATCCGACACAACCCTCTCAGGTTTACTCACATGCCAGACACCATACCAGGCAATGTGGATGCAACCATGAGAAAGGACAGACATGGTCTCTGCTTTCTTAGGAACACTTGTGGTATTATCATGTGCCAGGTGCTGTGCCAAAGGTTTTCAATGCTTTAATTCAAATGAGAGTGTTACAATTATCACCACTATCTTCCTGATGAGGAAATCAAATATCAGAGGAAGTAAAGAAATTTCCAGATGCAGCAGGTTATATTTTCCAAAGATGGCTGCAACAATTCCTGCCATCTGATATGTTCTGCTAGGACCTTGCTACTCACCCATTAACAGGCAGAATCTAATTCCCTTCTTGAATCTGGGTGGGCTTTGATTATAAACTAATAGAATGAAGTAGAAGTGATACAACATGACTTCTGAGGCTGTCATAGAAGGAGCTACAGGTTCTACCTTATGAGCAGGGGCACTTGCCTTTGAAGCTCTGACTTTTACATAAGAAGTCTGACTATGTGAAGTTGCTATTCTCTGAGGAATTCTAGGACACACAGAGAAGCCATATGTGGGTAATCCAGCCAACAACCGCGGCTGAGGGCCCAGCTGACAGCCCATGTGGAATTCCCAATGATTCTAGCCCCCAGCTGTTGAGTCATCCCTAGACTTTGACTCTTCTCCCTTGAGGCCCAGATATCATAGATCAGAGGACAGCCAACCTGCAGAATGCATGAGCAAAATAAACCACTAAGTTTTGGGGTGGCATGTTACACAGCCATAAGAATGGAACACCTAACGTTACACAGCCAGGTAACAGGAAGGGGAATGAGATCAGTCTTTGAATCCTAGCAGTTTGACTCCAGATCCTAAGCTCCTAACCACAATTTCTTCCTCCCCTCTTCTCCTCTTCTTCACTCCCCCACTCCTCACTTCTGCACCACAAGAGAAGCTTCACACCACCACGTCTTTATTAGAAACCACTCCATTGCCACATGCTGGGCTCAAAGAGCCAGGAGGAAAGGAACAGGCATGCTTCTTACTCTGCTACTTCCAGGCCACCACCCTCAGGACTCCTGTTTGCAAGTTCAGCCACCCTCCCTTATCCTGGCTCCATGACAGACTTACCCTCCCACCTTTTAGGACATGGTCTCCCCTTGATGATTTCAGTTCCTGCTTCACAGGTTTGCTTTGCTCCCATTGAAGTCCATGTGAAAGACGTGCCTACTAGGTGAACCTCCTATACATGGTAGGGACACAGAGTAGTGAGCTCAGCATCAGTTTCCTATGGCTGCTGCAAGAAATTGCCACAATCTTGGTGGCTTAAAACAATACAGATTTATTGTCTCACAGTCCTGGAGCTCAGAAGTCCAAGATGGGTCTCACTGAGCTAAAATCAAGGGGTCAGCAGGCTTGCATTACTTCTGGAGGGTCTGAGGAGAATCCATTCTCTTGCCTTTTCCAGCTTCTAGAGGCCAGCTGCATTCTTTGCCTCGCAGCCCCTTCCTCTACGTGGGACTGCAGGCATAACTGACTCCATGTTAGTCCCTTCATGCTTGCTATGTCTTTGTGGGAGCTTTGCCCATGAAGTCGTGCAGTAACTAGGGGAAAGGTAGTTAGAACGGCAGATAGAAACAACAACCTGCTGACTGTGAAGAAGGAATGACTTAAGTACCAGTGTGATGATAAGCTGGCCTGGCCACCTGCATCAACATTTGGAGCTAGTTACTTTAATCTTGTTTACGAACTGCCTGTGTTAACCTGAGCTCAGCCTTGAGATAGCATGGAGAAAAACTTGGCAAGTGCCTTTGGGTCACTGTCTGCCTGACCCATTACTCTATAAGTAAGTTTCTTTGTAATAAAGTTCTTTGCTTTATTGCATGGAATGGCCCATTTCGTTGCTTGGCCTTGAGATACCTTTCTAGTTAAATGGACAACCTGCCTTTGGTTCACCTTAAGACCCTCTATCTTCAAAGCCATCAGCACAGCATCTTCAAATCTCTCTTTCTCTGACTCTTGCCTCCCCCTTTCACTTATAAGGATGCTTCTGATTATTACATTGGGCCCGCCCAGATTATGCAGGAAAATCTCCCCATCTCGAAATTAACTTACTCCCATCTGCAAAGTCCCTTTTGCATGTAAGGTCACATCCTCACAGGTTCTGGGATTAAGATGTGATCATCTCTGGGGACCATCATTCTACCTGCCACAAGCTCTTTGATGGAGCTCACACTTGGGTGAGGTTACATATTTATAGCAGAAACTTCCATTCCTGACCTATATTCATCTTTTTTTCTGGACACACACTTCCTTTCTTTCCATCAAGTGTGACGGTCATGTGATTGAGTTCTGGCCAATGGAGTATAGGCAGAAATGATGGCACCACCTGTAGGCTGGTGACAAAACCCCTCAAAGAGGCTCTTCATTGTGCCCACCCATGAGCTGAGGGAAGAGGACTCCGTGGACCCAGAGGAAGGTGGAAGAAGCCAGTGTCCCTGAATGACACTGGAACTGTCTTCCAGCTGACCCACACTGTGTTTTGACATGAATGAGAGATAAATTAAGACACTGAAATTTGAAAGTTATTTGTTACAGAGGTTAGCTACACTGACAATATGCAACTATGAAAATGTACTTTAAAAGAATTTGTGTAAATGCATTTCATGACTTTTTATGGCATTACATTTTATAAATAAATGCAGTATTTACTTATAATAAATTGGTCTATGGCATGAAGTCTATGGGAAGAAGAAGGTTACTTGATAAACACAAGAAAATGAGATCAGGAATTACACCGCTCAGGGGCCGTCAGCCCTCTGCATCTGATTTATTTCTGTGTTTTGTATTGACTGATTGCATAATATTGAGGAAGTTTTGTGTAATACAAATAAGTAACCACAAATGGTAACGAATATATCTGAACCTGCTGTAATCTCCAGAAACTCTTCAATAGACAGAGATTGCCAGAAAAGCTTGATTCTGAGGTCAACACAGAAACTAGTTTACTGAGCAATGCGAGTTAATGTTTTGGAGAACTTCTACACGGATTTATTTACTCGTTGTTTACTTTCAAAAGGATCAAAAAAATGAAACCAAAACCAGGCAAACAAGAAAAGCAAGATATGAGTCCAGTGGTCAAGCAACTGGAGTTAGGAATTTCCTGGGCCAAGAAGCAGGGGAGTGCATGTGTGTGTGTGCGTGCGCACGCGCGTGTGTGCATGCGTGTGTGTACTGAGGGGCTTGGAAAGGGGTGGGCAGAAAGATCCTGTGGTTCTGGAAATATGTGACCTATTTTCCAAAATGGTCTTTGTAAGCAAATGACCAAGGAGCCCCATGTGTAGGTGACCATGTAAGGCTAGAGTAAGAGCTGAGGGTTCCTGCAAATGTTTATCAGAGAACAGAGCCTGGGACCCCCAGTGCTGGTGTATATTAACATTGAAAGAGCAGCTGGGGAGAACTTGGGACCCCAGAGCAGTTACTTCTAGGCAAGGAGAAGTATTTGTACCAGGATTGGGTGGAGGGTGAATGCTGAGGAGCCTCTGTTCCCTCTGGCACCAGAAGCAGTAGAAGGTTCTAGAAGCCCTGTCAACAAGCAGGGCAAGGCAAGTCTGAGAAGGAGTCCAGGACTGCAGATATTTGTACCAGGATTGGGTGGAGGGTGAATGCTGAGGAGCCTCTGTTCCCTCTGGCACCAGAAGCAGTAGAATGTTCTAGAAGCCCTGTCAACAAGCAGGGCAAGGCAAGTCTGAGAAGGAGTCCAGGACTGCAGGAGAAGCAGCTTCTCCTGGATTGGCCAGAGCAGCCCACACCTGCTGACTCTCTGCTGTGTGTGGAAGGAACCTGGGGGGTGGGGGTCAGGGGAGGAGGGACAGTCCCGTTGACCAAACACCTATTCTGCGCCAAGCACTGTGCTATGCCCTTTGCGTATAGTTCAGTTGAACAATAAACCTGTGTATGGTAGGTACTTTTAAGACCCAATTTAGAGATGGGGAAATTCAGTCTTAACGAGAAGGAAAGTCAGCCCCAAGAGCAAGTGGCCATTTGTGGCAGAGCTGGGATTTGAACCCAGTGCTGCCTGGAGCCACATTCATGTGCTCAGACACCTGCTGAGAGGACTCCAGCTGCACCCTCTGGCCTGCACACATGCCATGTTTCGGCTCTGACTGAAATAGACCAGAGGGGGGAGGCACTGTGGTTCTCAATACCACAATTCAAGCTATAAATGTTCCTGGGGGTAACTGTCACCTTGGCTGGGAACAAGTGAAACATCTGAGGGAGTTGCAAAGCCAGGGTACACTGAGTGTGCACCAGAGTGGCGCTCACTGCAGGCACCAGGGTGCTCCCGTCTTCGTCGGCCCTTTGGTCTTCAGATTTCACAGGCCCAGTGACACACACCTTCTGAAACAGCATGAGGGCCCTCAGAACACTCTGAACCTCTCATTGTTTACAAAATCCTTGTGCAACCACCCATGTTAGAAGTGGGGAGACTGAGGCACCAAGAGGTTTGCACCTAAACTGGGATTCAACAACTGGTGAGGGCTGATAAACTGGTAGGCTAACTGTCCCCAAGCATGCTGTGATTGTGGGCTCCAATCAATAGTAGTAGACATCTCCAAATAAAATTGTGACTTTGTCTCTGCATGGGCCCTGCCATTTGTGGACCAGATGAGCTGTAGTGAATGACAGTGGTCAGAGCTCTGGATGCCACGGGGCCGGTGGTGGTAGAAGCAGCTCTTCTGCAGGAATAGAGCTCCCTGCCAACCCCCCTTTTACTCATTGACTCTGTCAACACATATTTGTTGGGGGCCAGCACGATTTGAGCACAAGAGGTAAAGACAAGATAGACAAGATTCCTGCTTGCAGAGAGCTCACATTCTAGCAGGGGAGACAAACCATGAAAAAAAACAAAAACAAAAGCTATATATCCGTATTGATAGAAATATACCAAAAATGTATAGGGTTACAGGAGAGCTGTCTCCTTTGGACTAGGTGGTAGGGGAATATCAAGCAGAAGCAGGGTGGCTTCTTAGCAAGGAAGGTGGCAGGGAGTGTCCAGGGAGGAAGAGAGGGAGCGAGCTCTGAAATCCCTTCCATTCTGAGCCACGATCTCATGTACTTGCCCATGGGCTCATTAATGACAGCTGGTGACCCCTCCTTTAAGGTGGATACGGTGGAAGGAACCCGCCCCCTGTGAGTGCTTGGATGGGCCACGGGTCTGGGAGCAGCAAGATGGTGGCTTCCCCATCCTTCCACCTGCCGCCCCCTCACGTCCTGCTTGCCTCAAGCCTTGATTGTGTAACTGCTTGGCCTGTATTTGAGCCTAGCTCAGCATGGAGCTTGTAAATCTCCTCTCACATCATGAAATGCCAGCAATTTCACAGCCAGGGATTCCTGTTTTCATAAAGTCCCCACGGCAGCAGACTTGCATCTAAAAGTGTCCTCTGGACTGACAGATTGATGTCAGAACTGTCCTGGAGCCAAATACCAGGGCAGGCAGCCTCTACGGCTCACCTAGAATGAAGAGTTCCTCCACAGCCCCCGGAATTGAAGGTTGTGACTGCCAGGCCTGGTTGCTGGGGCTCTGCCTGCAAAGGGACCTCAAACATAGCTCCCCAAGGAGTAGAGGGACAGAAATGGTGGCCCCACACTGGGAACCAATGATCTGAAGCAGATTTGTGTTCAACACTATTTGAGGGGGGATATATAGTACTTCTAAGCAACATCTGCAGTTGTAATTCACATGGGGAAATATCTACTTATATTTATAAGTGACTCTTAACCCCAGCTCCCGTTAGAATGACCTGCAGAGTTTTTAAAAGATAGGTATATGGAGAGCTGGAGTTCATACCCGTGGAGGTCCTGACTCAGTAGAGTCTAAAGTCTAAAAAGGGCCCCTGCATTGGCATAAAGTTCCACAGGTAATGGTTTACCATCTAATTCATAAGAAAAACAAAAAAAATGAACAAGAAGGACATTGTGGCAGCCTTCTAGAATGGTCCTCCATGACCCCTACCTCCTGGTATTCACACTTGTGTAATCTCCTGCCTTCAGAGTGGCCTGGACCAAGCGACTTACCTCTGTGAACACAACAGGGCACAAAAATGAAGGAATGACACTTGCAAAGCTAGTTTACAAAAAGACGGTGGCCTCTGTTTGGGCACCCTCTTGCCTTCTCTTGCTCACTTGCTGTCAGGGAAGCCAGCTGCCATGTTGTGAGTTGCCCTGTGGATAGACCCACGTGACAAGGAATTGCTGTCTGCAGCCAACAGCTGCGTGAGCGAGCTTGGAAACCCGTTCTCCTCCTGGGCGAGCCTTGAGATGAGACTGCTGCCCATCTGACACCTTGACTGCAGCCTTGCGAGTGATTCTGAGCCAAAGCCTCCCAGGAAAGTGCTCCCAAATCCCCAATCCATAGAAACTTTGAGATATTGTTTTAAGCTGTTACATTTTGGGGATAATTTGTTACACAGCAGTTGAAAACCCACAGAGACGCATGTAACCAAATGTTAATTGTGGCTTATTTCTGGGTAGTGGGATTAGTGATCTGTATCTTCTTCCTTTTGCTTATCTATATTTTCTATTTTTTTAAATGTTACCATGGATCATGTCCAAAATGAAAAAAACAGAAAAAGAAAATTATTTTCAAAGTTTGTTAAAAAACCTTCTAGAGGAAAACATAGGAGAAAATGTTTTTGATGTTATGTTAGGCAAAGGTCTCTTAGAAAAGTCACCAGAAAGGATGATCAAAACAAAACCTAAATTGAATGTTATCAAAATTGAAAACTTTTGCTCTTCAAAAGACACCACTAAAAATACAAAAGACAAGCTGCAGACTGCGAGAAAAGATTTGCAGATCATATATCTCTTAAAGGACTTCTTTTCAGAATACATAAAGAACTCTAGCAATAATAATACAAACAGCCCAATTAAGAAATGAGCAAAAGATCTGAATAGACATTTCTCTGAAGAAGATACACAAATTGCTGATAAACACAGGAAAGGATGTTCCACATCATTAGTCGTTAGGTAAATTTAAACCACAAAGAAATACCAATATATAACTACTAGGACAGTTATACTCAAAATGACAAGTGTCAGTGAGGATGTGAAGAAAGTGGAACCTTCATACGTTGCTGGGATGTTCCACATCATTAGTCGTTAGGTAAATTTAAACCACAAAGAAATACCAATATATAACTACTAGGACAGCTATACTCAAAATGACAAGTGTCAGTGAGGATGTGAAGAAAGTGGAACCTTCATACGTTGCTGGTGGGATGTAACATGGTTCAGCCACTTTGGAAAACAGTTTGGCAGTTTCTGAAAAAGTTAAATAGAAACTTACCATATGACCCACTCCTACGTATCAAACCAAGAGAAATGAAAACATATGTCCACACGAAGACATATACATATACTCATAGCAGCATTATTCTTAATAGAAAAAAAGTAGAAACAATCCAAATTTCCATTGACAGGTGAATGGAGAAAAATGTGGGATGTCCAAACAATAAGATATTACTCAGCAATAAAAAGGAACAAAGTACTAATTCACGTTACAACATGAATGGACCAAAAACAGTATGCAAGTGAAAGAAGACACACACAAAAGAATATGTATGTATGATTGCATTTATATGAAATGTCCAGGAAGGAAAAATCTATAGAACCAGAGAGTAGATAAGTGGCTGCCTGGGGTTGGAGTGGGAGTGCGTTTGACTGCAAATGGGCACAAGGAAACATATTGGGATGACAAAAATATTCTAGAACTGGATTGTGGGTCTGTTTGCATAGCTGTATACATTTATTAAAAATCATTGAATTGTATACTTACAATGGGTGAATTTTATGTTATGTAAATGTACCTCAATAAAGCCATAAAATAGTTATGTCCATATCCTCAAACCCAGTAATTCATGCTAAGGTCATCATCAGAAATGTACACAAAGGCTTATGTTAGCTATGCTTGTAACAGCATATTTTTAAGAGTTGAGTAAAAACTGGAAACAATCTGAATGCTTAGTAATAGAATAATAAATGATTAATAAGGTGTGAGCCACTTGTTAGGATAATACGCAGCCATTAAAAATGGTATTTACAAAGAATTTTTTTTTTTTTGGTCTTTTTCGTGACCGGTAAGGGGATCACAGCCCTTGGTGCAGTGTTGCCCACACCACGCTCAGCCAGTGAGCGCACCGGCCAGTCCTATATAGGATCCGAACCTGTGGTGGGAGCGTCGCTGCGCTCCCAGCGCTGCACTCTCCTGAGTGTGCCACGGGGCCGGCCCTACAAAGAATTTTTAAGGGCTTGGGTCAATGCTTAGGATAGAGTACAAAACTGTTCTTATGGCCAGACTTCTCCAAGAGTAAAAAGAGTTTATACATAAATGTTCATTTTTAAACACAGTTGAATCTGTGCTGTGAATGTATGAGTACACATATATAGTGTAACCAGATGCGTATATGACTATAGATTTTTTTTCTCCTTCTGGACATTTATAAATAGTAAACTGTTGTGGCTGTATAAGCAATTTCTCTGTTTTTTTTTTTCTTTGCCCTTCATTATCTTTTCTGATTTTTTCAAAAAAGCATGTATCCATTTTAAAATCAGAAAAAGAACTGTTTAAAGAAAGCAAAGCAATGGCAGGTCTCCCCTTCCCTGGCCAGAGGAGAGGCTGTAGTCTCTTCTGTGCAGGTACACCAAGGGCTCAATGAAACGATACAGAGCCCTATCGGCAGCTGCAGGCACAAATGGCCAAATGATTAATAAGGGGTGAGCCACTTGTTAGGATAATACGCAGCCATTAAAAATGGTATTTACAAAGAATTTTTTTTTTTTTTGTCTTTTTCGTGACCGGTAAGGGGATCACAACCCTTGGTGCAGTGTTGCCCACACCACGCTCAGCCAGTGAGTGCACCGGCCAGTCCTATATAGGATCCGAACCCGTGGTGGGAGCGTCGCTGTGCTCCCAGTGCTGCACTCTCCTGAGTGTGCCACGGGGCCGGCCCTACAAAGAATTTTTAAGGGCTTGGGTCAATGCTTAGCCTAGAGTACAAAACTGTTCTTACGGCCAGACTTCTCCAAGAGTAAAAAGAGTTTATACATAAATGTTCATTTTTAAACATAGTTGAATCTGTGCTGTGAATGTATGAGTACATATATATAGTATAACCAGATGCGTATATGACTATAGATTTTTTTTCTCCTTCTGGACATTTATAAATAGTAAACTGTTGTGGCTGTATAAGCAATTTCTCTGTTTTTTTTTTCTTTGCCCTTCATTATCTTTTCTGATTTTTTTCAAAAAAGCATGTATCCATCTTAGAATCAGAAAAAGAACTGTTTAAAGAAAGCAAAGCAATGGCAGGTCTCCCCTTCCCTGGCCAGAGGAGAGGCTGTAGTCTCTTCTGTGCGGGTACACCAAGGGCTCAATGAAACGATACAGAGCCCTATCGGCAGCTGCAGGCACAAATGGCAGTGAGCTCACCTGGAAACAGCTGTCTGCGTCCCATTAGTCCCACCTTGGACTCTTGGGTCCATTGCAGATGCAGGAACAGGGCAGGACCTGAAGCAAGGACCCTTCCGTCCTCATTGGCCCTGGGAAGAGGGGCTTCTGCCATGGAGAGGACTCCAGGGTTGCTTTGTCACTGCAGGTTGCCAGGCAGGAGAGGGAGCAATGACTTTGGAGACAGAAACATGAGACTTAATAGAAACCGCTGGACACCCAGGTCTGCAGGATGCAGCAGTGGCAACGTGAAGAGAGTTTAAACAAGGGGGATGGACAGACCCGGCTTTGAGCTCTGACTGTACTGTGGAAGTCACACTGCGGGGCCTGGGGCAAGCTACTGGTCCTCAGCCAATCTCAGTCTCCCCATCTGAAAAGTGGGGACAGTTACATTGCCTGTTTCCAAAGTGGTAACCTACATCACTGGCAAGCTGGATTCAAGGAATAAAGGGGTTGTATTAGTTCTCAGGGCTGCCATAATAAATGACCACAACCTGGGTAATTTAAAACAACAGAAATTTACTGTCACATTGCTGGAGGTCAGATGTCCAAAATCAAGGTGTTCAGAGCCATGCTCCCTGTGAAGCCTGCAGGTTTCCTCTGTTGCTTCTTCCTTGCTTGTGGTGGTCGCTGGAGACTTTTATTGATCCTTGGCTCATACATGCGTCTCTCCAGTCTCTGCCTCTGCATCATGGGCCTTCTTCCCTAAGTGTGTGTCTCTGTGTCTCTGTTTTCTCTTCTGATAAGGACACCAGTCATTGGATAAGTACCAGCCCTAATCTAGAATGGCTTTATCTTAACTAAATTACATCTTCGAAGACCCTATTTCCAAATAAGGTCACATTCTGAGGTTCTGGGTGGACATGCATTTTGGGGGGACACTATTCAACCCAGTACAGGGGTATTGGGTGGAAAAAATTGGGGGAAAACTAGTATTATAGCCTCCCCCTTTCAATTTTACAGTGCACAATAGGCTATCAAAGGCACCAAGCAAAGAACGGCAGCATTTCTCAAACTTCAGCCAAGAACCCAATAATATCTGGAAAAACTACCTTTTCTCAGAATGCAGTTTGGGAGAGCATGGCCTGCCTCATAGGGCAGTTGGGGCTTGAAATCCATGAGTTTTGTGAATGTAACTGACACAGTGGCAGCCATATTCCTCCGCAGTAGCCAAGGGTCCAGACTTGGGGCCATGCCCTTGACTGCCACCCCCTCTTTAGTGACTTGAGACACATGGTGCATGCTTTGGCTGCAGGAAGAAGGAAAGGGCACAAGCACCACAAGTTTGAGTGGGGAAATTCCAGCCCTATGTCAAGACCCAGAGATAGCACCACAGTATAGATAAGTTTCTCCTTTTTGAGGAAGAGAGTCTCTGCTGGGCTCTTGGGAGGAAAACATAAGGCAGGAAATGAAGTCTCTGGGATCCCAGAGGAAGCACCTGATCGAAGAGGCCTCCTGCTTGGAGGCAGGTGTTGGCAAGTGCACAGGAGGACTTTGGGCTGCTTCCCCCTCAGCAGATGGCTCTGCACTTGTCCTCTGGGAGCAGAGCTTGGGAAGCTCTGAATTCAGGTGTCGCTGCCAAAGAAGAGCAGTAGTCCAGGTACTTTTCCAGACCATGAGCTCCGGGAGGTCAGGGACCTTGTCTGGCTTGTTCATGGCATCCCGAGTGGATAGAACAGTGACTGGTACATGCCAGGTCCTCAGTAGAATTTGTGTAAAGAACAAACTGGTTAATTCAAAGGACAATTATTTCAATCTGGGCAGCTATAACAAAATACCATAAACTGGGTGGCTTATAAACAACAGACATTTATTTCTCACAGTTCTGGAAGCTGGAAGTCTGAGATCAGGGTGCCAGCATGGTTAGGTTCTGATGAAGGCCCTCTTCTGGTTGCTGACTGGTGACTTGTCATGGTATCTTCACATGATATAAAGAGGACCCAGGAGCTCTCTGGGGTCCCTTTTATAAGAACACTAACCCCATTCACAAGGGCTCCACCCTCATGACATAATTACCTCCCAAAGGCTCCACCTGCAAATACCATCACATTGGGATTAGGGTTTCAACACACAAATTTTGGGGGAGACACAAACATTCAGTCCATTGCAACAGTGGTTTCTTTTTATTTTATGATAATCTCTTTTCTCCTGAAATAAAAGTGACACAAATCCATTTCATAAAACGTCAAAAACATACACAGAAGTTGGGACAGGGTGCACACGTGTGCAAGAGAGTTTGTGCACAGCCCTGACTGCCATTGTGAATTGAAGTCAAAGAGAGAGCTCACCAGCTACCTACCCACCTGGAGGCCAAGAGTCTCTCTGCCATCCAGTGTGCTCTCACAGAAATTTGCATGTCTACCATGTGGATGATGCTCCTTAGATATAGTGCCCTTGAGCAGTGCACAACCTGAGTTCCTGAACATGGGCCATGAGGCACCATCCATTCAAGGTCTATGAGCTGTACCCTGAGTAGCAGACCCCACTTGCTGGTGGGCTGCGGCTCCTCAAGACCTGCTGGCCCTGCTCAGCTGTAAGCTCAGAAATGGAACAAAGACTTTAGTGACTTGAACAGGGAGGGGCTGAAAAGGCAGAATCCAAACCAGGCCATCTCCTAAGGTAGCTCCCTAGGCTTAGACCTGCCAATTAAAGGCACTGAAGATGAAAAGGGAAGGCTTTGGTAAGCAGCCTGACGAGATGAAAGCCCAGGCCAAGTGGTGTTTTACAGCCTCCTAATGGGTGGATTCTAGGTGCTTCTTATTATGCACATTCAAGAGCTTGTAATTACAGAAACCCAGGGAGATGCTCACAGAGGTGGCCACTTGGCCTTGGCTTTCACTCCTGACTGGCTTTGACAAATCGCGATTTCTCATCTCCACTGCAGGCATCTGGGAACATGCCAATTGTCCCAGTCTTTGGCAGTAGGCCTCAACCACTCCTGAGCTAGACACTACACACCTGCCCCCTCCCCAGTCCAGGAGCCTGTTAAGTCAAAGAGAGAGCTCACCAGCTACCTACCCACCTGGAGGCCAAGAGTCTCTCTGCCATCCGGTGTGCTCTCACAGAAATTTGCATGTCTACCATGTGGATGATGCTCCTTAGATATAGTGCCCTTGAGCAGTGCACAACCTGAATTCCTGAACATGGGCCACGAGGCACCATCCATTCAAGGTCTATGAGCTGTACCCTGAGTAGCAGACCCCACTTGCTGGTGGGCTGCGGCTCCTCAAGACCTGCTGGCCCTGCTCAGCTGTAAGCTCAGAAATGGAACAAAGACTTTAGTGACTTGAACAGGGAGGGGCTGAAAAGGCAGAATCCAAACCAGGCCATCTCCTAAGGTAGCTCCCTAGGCTTAGACCTGCCAATTAAAGGCACTGAAGATGAAAAGGGAAGGCTTTGGTAAGCAGCCTGACGAGATGAAAGCCCAGGCCAAGTGGTGTTTTACAGCCTCCTAATGGGTGGATTCTAGGTGCTTCTTATTATGCACATTCAAGAGCTTGTAATTACAGAAACCCAGGGAGATGCTCACAGAGGTGGCCACTTGGCCTTGGCTTTCACTCCTGACTGGCTTTGACAAATCGCGATTTCTCATCTCCACTGCAGGCATCTGGGAACATGCCAATTGTCCCAGTCTTTGGCAGTAGGCCTCAACCACTCCTGAGCTAGACACTACACACCTGCCCCCTCCCCAGTCCAGGAGCCTGTGAGCCTTAGCTCTGTGCCAGAGCAGCCCCTGCTCCTCAGCCTTGTGTAGATGGAGGGGCTCAAGGAGTCGGGGTGGCCATGGCTGGAAGGGCACAGACTCATAAGGTCTATCCAGATAGTTCAACCCCTTCTCCCTGCTGCAACATCTGTGCTTGGTAGTGGGGGATCCACCACCCCATGGGAAGAAGGAGGAAATGCTCTATCCCACACACTGTGTATTTATTTCTTTATGGTCTATCTCCTCCTGTAAAAATGTAAGCTCTATGAGGAAGGGCTCATATTAGTTTCCTATTGCTGCTATAACAAATCCCCACAAGCTTAGTGGCTTAAAAAAAAAAAAAAGTAGGCCATGACCTTCACCAGAGCTGGGCCTGGCAGCTCTGCCTCCTAGAAAGAAGCCTGTCCTTCTCCAAGGGACAGAAACCAGCTTCAGTCCTCACCCAGAGTCCAAGTTGCACTGCCTTTTTCCCTGATGACAACTTCGGGGACTCCCATAGCTGGGAACTATCCATGTTTTGTACATCCTGGAGCTGCTTGGTCTCTGGATGCTGGCCTCAGTCACCAGCCCGCATGATAAGCTGCCACTCCAAAGCCCCCTTCCCAGCTACTCTGATTACCCCTCCCAGCCCGCTCTTTGAGGCCATGAGCACATAGACCTATAGGAAGCCCCCAAACAAGGCCCTTGGCTTTCCCCAGCTCTGCAGGGAGAATGCTGCTCGGACAGGGAGCCATACTGTCCCCTCTCACTTGCATCTTAACCTTTGCAATCAAAGCCAAGAAGAGTGAGACCTGCTTGTGCCTGCCAGCACAGTGGGGCATTGCATTTTCTGTTCCTGCCAGCACATTTTTCTAGGTCAATGTCAGATCAGGGAAATCCAATACTGCATGTCCCAACGTTTTATTTGAAAATAGAGTAGATGCTTTCCAAAATAAATAGTGTTTACAAGCAAAGCCTGGAGAAGCTCCCATCAGAAACAGACCCGGGGTCCAGGCAGGACAGACACTTCCTGGCTTGATTGCTGAAAACCCAATGCCAGCCCCAGAAGGAGAGGCTGGGCTGAGGAAGAACACGTGTATATGCACATATGTATTGACATGTGTATGTGTGCATGCATGTGCATTTGCACAAGGGTATGTTTGAACATATCCTTAAGGGTCTCTGGGTTGGATTAGCATGAATAATAAAGTGGGGGGCTTATCCGGGTGTACTTATATGTGTTCGTGTGTGTAGGCATGTGCATATGAGCGTGTGTGTGAGATTTGCCACTGAACCCTGTCTCTCAGACACCCAGTGCTCTCTGTAGACACTCCTCTGACCTCTCCCTGCACCTTCCAGCCTCAGCCCTCCTCCTGCTCTTTTCCTTAACTGATTGAGGGGCTGGGGCTCAGATCTTGACATACTGTGACAAGCATTTCCTCTACCCTGCTTCTTCTTGGTGCCCACCCACTGCCCCCTCCCAATGCGATGTGGACATGCTATGCAGGCCAGTTGAGTCCAGCTTCTGGTTACTGTGTTAGGGCCCATCATTTGAGCTAAGGGTATGTTAACAGCTGTCTGTAAATGGTACCTTGTGCTGCCCTGGGAAGGCCTCTGGTATCACTTCCTGCTGACAGTCACCTGACTGCAGGGTCTCTCTCACAGACCCTCATCCTCACACACTGGCACAATCTTCCCCAAGCTTTGCCTCTTTCTCAGCTTAAGACCCCACCTGCCTGGCAACCACCTGCCTCATGAAACTCAAGCAGCTCAGCCTGTCTTCAAAGATCTGAGTGATTTTCTTAGCAAATTTTCCTCTGTGTCTCTTCTCCATGAAAACCTAAGCTGGGCTGCCCCTTCTTGTGTGTAGCTTAGGCCTCCCAGGCCCACCTCTGAGCCTTACTCTGCTCATGCCATTCCTCTGGCCCAACACTATTCCCTGCTGTCACTTCTCTCCCATTGGCTCTGCTGGTCCAAACCCTATGCCGACTTCAAGACCAGTTCTATTCTCGCTCTATCCCACTACGAGGTCCTCTCACATAAACCTGTCACCCACGAAGTGCCATTCCTGTTGGGTCCTGCACTACTGGATGACACACTGCCCCGTGTGCCTTCAAGACCAGTTCTATTCTCGCTCTATCCCACTACGAGGTCCTCTCACATAAACCTCTCACCCACGAAGTGCCATTCCTGTTGGGTCCTGCACTACTGGATGACACACTGCCCCGTGTGTTGCCTAAGAACTGTTTTGGGTGCTTCAGGCACTTATCTCGCCTTCCCACCTGGATTGTAATCTCCTTCTAGGCAAGAATTAAGCCCTGTGCTCCCTTTGAACAAGGTGCAGAACCCGACACAGATCAGGACACAGCACACCGTTGATAAGGGCCTATGGGTGAGTGCGTGCAGGAGGACAAGCCAGGTGGGGGGAGCAAGGCTACCAAGTTGCACACCAAGCACTGCCTCCGGTGATTCACCTGCCTCATCTCATGTAGTCATAACCGTAGGAGCCGCATACTATTATTCCCATTTCATTGATGGGAACACAGAGGCTGAGAGAGATTAACTGACTTCTGCAAGGCCATAAAAGTAGTAAATAGCAAAGTCAGGGTTTAATCCTAGGTGTGTCTGACTCCACCTCTCATAACCTTGTAATAACCATATCCATGGAAGGCAGTGTGCTAGAGGGTCCAGAACCTTCTAAAATTCTAAAGCCCACCCTGTCCAGAAGACGGCAGCATAAGTTCTAGGCTAGCATAGTCCAACAGAACTTGCGACGATGTGAGTGTTCACTTCCACGCTGTCTGATAGGGTAGCCACTAGCCACATGTGGCCATGGAGCACCTGAAATGTGGCCAATGTAACTAAGAAAGTGGATTTGAAATTTTATTTTAATTTAAATTTAAGTAGTCATATATGGCCTAGTGGCCACCATATTGGATAGTGCTTCCCAACCATGTTCATGTCAAGCCAACATAAGAAATAATAACTATTGTACAATAATGCGGTCACTTGCTGCCAGAGGCAACTAGCTCGAGGGGTTCTGCTTTCCTTTCCACGCCCAGGCTCCCCCATTCTGGGCACACCAGCCCTTCGTGATAGCCAAGTCTCCTGCCAGTTCCTGGCCTCAGAGCTTAGAACACCAACACCACCACGATCAAGAGAAATCCCAGCATAGGAAGCACGCAGGGCCTCGCCAGTCTTGCCTGGTGTCCTTTCTCCCATTGCACACACAGTCAGTGCAGGGCCCTTGGGCAGAGGCTGGGGTACAAAGGGGGACTCAGAGCCCAGCCCTCACTGAGCACCAGGCAGCAGTGATGAACGGAGGCTTCAGGCCTTCTCCTTCGAGGAGCCTGTGACCTCGTCACTGTTGGAGAACAGACCGGCTCTGGCCCTGTGGGAAGGGAGGCCAGGCTGCTGGGGTATTGGATTCAGGCTCCCGCGAGGCTGTCCTTGCTGGCAGCACTTTGGCGCCACCTCCTGGGCACAGAGGCGGTGAGGACTTGGATGCTGACAGACAAGAGGGCTGTCAGAGCCTGGGCAGCCAAGTGAGGGGAATGCCTGGCCCCTTGCCTAAGCCCTGCTGGGACAGAGCCGAGGGGCAGCGTCCTGTCCTGCAGGGAAAAGGCACTGTGCCCGCAGTGCTGGGGCAGGGCCGGGGGCTGGCGCTGTGAGTCTGGAGCAGGAGCAATCCAGAGTCCAGCACCCAGGAGCCCTGTGCACGCCTCACGCATTAAAGCAACCATGACCTCCTGGTGGTGGCCGTTACAGAGGTGACTGTGGGAAGCAGGCTGGCCTCTGAGGATGAGAAGGGTTGGCTGTGTATAGAGAGGAGAAAGGAGAGGACTCTGGGTGGAGCGAGCCACCGGGGAAAGCCCTGGAGGTGAGAAGGAGGGTCCCCTGCTGGGGAAGTGATGGGGCTCAGCGTGGCCAGGAAGTGGAGCACGTGTGCAGGGAAGAGGGCTAGAGGTGAGGCAGCTGGGACAAGCCTCAAGAGGGGCAGACCCCCAGGCTCAAGCCCGCAGGGGCTTCTGAGTCTGACGGCTTTTACCTGAGGCTGCCAGCAGATGCAGCCATGGACACGGAGCAGAGGGCGTGGACTGCCTGGTTTCGTGGGGTGCAGGGAGGGAGAGGCCCAGGGCAGGAGACCAGAGACTTGCTTCATGACCTGGCAACATTCCTCCCTCTGTGGGCCTCAGTTTCCCCATCGGTAAACTGGTGGTCTCCATAAACTCCAGCTTAACACGTCTGGGGCCTAAAGAACAGGAAGAGTATGAGCTATGGAGACATTTGTGCTTTGGGAAATGTCCCTCTGCCCAGGAGGTGTGTGGTGAGGGGCTGTCCAGCCAGGCTCCAGTGACATGCGGGTGTTAACTGGGGCTTCTTAAGGCGACTGAGTCTGGAGTTGTCTCAGTTGGAGACCTGGGGGGTGCTGGGTCCTCATGGAGGGTTGGACATATGGCTGGGCCACAGAAGCATGTGGGGTGGGGATCTTTTGATCAGGCTTCAGCCTCACACATTTCTCTATAGCACAAAGGGAGGCCTTGCCTTAGAGTGCTAGGGGCCCGCGGGGTGTAGTCTGGAGCTCTGTCTAGCTCCAAAATCAAAGGAGCCCACCACAATTTCTTCCCAAGGGCTTCCCAGGTGCAGGAAGGAGGGAAGGACCCCCCCATGAGCCCGGGGCGCCCTCGCCTGGGAGCAGCAAAGTCAGCAGCATCTTTAGTTCTAACATCCTCGGTGAAAGGGCGGGACTGCTTCTGACGGTCCTCAGGAAGCAGGGATGGGAGGACAAGGCCACCAGTCAACAGACACGCGGCAGCTAGTTGAAGTCCCTCTCTTTGGTAAAGCCCTTCTTGGGCATCAGCGAGCTCTCACAGGCTGGCCCCAGTTGAGCCTCTCATCAAGGCAGTGAGGGAGACAGGGAGGGAAAGGCAGTGTCAGGCATCATGTGTGATCGTAAACCTTCCCTCCTGGAAGAGACGTCGGGGGTCAGCACTCCAGCCCCACATTTTATGGACTAGGTAAACAAGACTCACAGTCGGGAGGGACTTGCCTAAGGCCACATGGTGCTTTAGTGGCTTGGTCACAGATGTAGATCCAGATCCTCTTAGGGGCATGGCCTGAAGGCCCAGCAGCCTCCCAGCACCAAGGGGCCCAGGGAGTCTCTCCTGGTCCCGGTTCTTGGCCCCATTAAACCTGCCTGAGCAGAATCTTTAAGACAGCCACAAATCACCTGTGGTGGAAGACAGTGCCATTGAGTTGCCGCACGACCTGAGCAAGCTACTTCTTTCTCAGCCTTGGTTTCCTCATCTGAACAGTGAGAGGCTGAGTTTGAGGCCCCTTCAGCTCTGAGGGTCTGGATTTTAGAAAAAGCCTGTCAGCGGCTGTCTTGGTGCAGGCTCCATTTTGATACAACAAAATGCCATAGACCATGTGGCTTAACCAACAGACAGTTATTTCTCACAGTTGCGGAGGCTGGGAAGTCTGAGGCTGATGCTGGGGCCGGCACAGTCGGGTCTGGTAAGGGCTGTCCTCCTGGCCTGCAGACGCGCCCTTCTTGCTGTTTCCTCACATGGCTGGGGGGGTGGGGAGGGGTGCAGTAAGGAAGAGAGAGAGAGAGAGAGAGAGAGAGAGAGAGCTCTATCTCTTCTTATAAGGATGCTAATCCCATCAAGGGTCTCTCACCCTCATGACCTCATCTCAATTAATTACCTCCCAAAGTTCCACCTCCTAATACCCTCGCATCAGGGGGTAGAGTTTCAACATATGAATTGTGAGGTGTATTAGTCTACTTTGTGTTGCTATAATAGAATATCTGAGACTGGGTAATTTATAAAGAAGAGAAGTTTATTTAGCTTATGATTCTGGGACAGCTGCATCTGGCATGGGCCACTGGCAGCTTCTACTCATGGTGGAACACAG
>NW_007728194.1:258403-263327 GCF_000696425.1 Galeopterus variegatus | reverse complement strand
GAGAGAGAGAGAGAGAGAGAGGCCCATCTCTTCTTATAAGGATGCTAATCCCATCAAGGGTCTCTCACCCTCATGACCTCATCTCAATTAATTACCTCCCAAAGTTCCACCTCCTAATACCCTCGCATCAGGGGGTAGAGTTTCAACATATGAATTGTGAGGTGTATTAGTCTGCTTTGTGTTGCTATAATAGAATATCTGAGACTGGGTAATTTATAAAGAAGAGAAGTTTATTTGGCTTACGATTCTGGGACAGCTGNACTTTGTGTTGCTATAATAGAATATCTGAGACTGGGTAATTTATAAAGAAGAGAAGTTTATTTAGCTTATGATTCTGGGACAGCTGCATCTGGCATGGGCCACTGGCAGCTTCTACTCATGGTGGAACACAGCAGGGCAGCCAATGGGAACGAGCAGATCATATGGTGAGAGAAAGCAAGAGAGGGGGAGGGGAGGTGCCAGGCTCCTTTAAACAACCATCTATCGAGGGAACTAATAGAGTGAGAACTCACTCACTACCCCTCTCCCAGGCTGGGCATTAATCATTCATGAGGGATCCCGAGAGAAAGCAAGAGAGGGGGAGGGGAGGTGCCAGGCTCCTTTAAACAACCATCTATCGAGGGAACTAAAAGAGTGAGAACTCACTCACTACCCCTCTCCCAGGCTGGGCATTAATCATTCATGAGGGATCCACCCCCATGACCCAAACATCTCCCAACAATGCCACATTGGGATCAGATTTCAACATGAGCTTTGGGGAGACAAACATATGCAAACTATATTGGGGAGGGGACACAAACATTCAAACTGAAACAGTTGCTCACACCAGAACCTTCTGGTGACCATGGGTTCCTCCTCATGCCCCATGGCCAACTCTCTTCCCGTGGCTACTGCCTGACCCAGGTCATGACCTGCCTTGGCCTCCAGTCTCATCCCTTCAGACCCTCCTCAATTTCCTCCTGCCACTTTCCTAAAGCACTGGACTCTCCTGCCTACAAACCTTCCATGGCTCTCTGTGCCACACTCACCTGGGCATGCATGGTCTCACGCTCCCTCTGCAGCCTCGTCTCCAGCTATGCTCCTCCGGCATCCATACCTTCATGGTCTACTGGAGGGGAGGGCAGATGTTTTCTGTAAAGGGCCAGATAGTGAATGTGGCAATCCACACAGTCTCTGCCCCCACGCTCCACTCTGCCACTGCAGTGCAAAAGCAGCTGTGGATGCTGTATAAGCAACGAAATGGCTATGTTCCAGCAAACTTTGCTTATACACACAGACGTTTGAATACCATGTAATCTTCATGTGTCAAGAAATACTATTCTTCTTGTGATTTTTTTCCCCCAATCATTTAAAAATGAGAAAACCACTCCTAGCTCTAAGACCATACAGATACGGGCAGCAGGCAGGGTTTGGCTTGAGAGCCATGGCTTACCCTCTCCTGTTCTACTGGCACACAGGTGAGCATGCCTGACCCTCTCCCACCCCTCCAGCCTTTCCGCATCACTTCACTTGTCAATCTCACACAGCCACCAAGGCCCAGCTTAAATGCCACCTCCTCTGGGAAGCCTTTTCTAACTGTGCCAGTCCACGTCAGTCTCTCCCACCAGAGAACTTCACACCCTTTGAAGTTCTTACCACTTACTGACGGGTGTGTGTATGTGCGTGCATTTGTGTGTGTGTGTGTATGTGTGTGTGTGTGTGTGTAAGCTCCCTTCCCTGCACCAGACCCGTGCTGTCCAGTGTGGCGGCCACCAGTCACATATGGCTATTGAGTACTTAAAATGTGTGGAGTCCAAATTGAGGTGTGCTGTAAGTGTAAAATACAGACAGAATTTCGAAGACTTAGTACAGAAAAAAATAATATATATAAAATATCTTATTACTGAATTTTATTTTAATTACATATTAAAATGACAAGATATATTGGATATATCAGGTTAAATAAAATGTATTATTAAAATTAATTTCCTCTTTTTACTTTTTTCAAAGTGGCTACTGGAAAATTTAAAATTAATAAGTGGGTCACATCTGTGGCTCACATCGTGTTTGTATGGAACAGTGGCTGTACTGGGTTAGTTGTTGTTACCCCAATGTCTAGTCCACAGACTAGGAGAGGGAGGGAACAGGTACAGGAACGTCTAAGGACTTCTGTGTGCCAGACGCTGTGCTGTCTCTTATATCTTGCTTTATCTTTCCAGTACCCCTGTGCCGGGGTGGGCAGCAGGGGAGAGAGGTGGCAAGCAGGAGGCTCACTCAGGCCCTCCAGGTTAGGGTCAGGGTGAAGTGAGGGGTAGAGTCCCCTCTTCCTCGCATGCTTCCTGAGCTTCTGGACAGGGAGATGCCACCCTCTTGCCCTCCTTCTGTGTACTTGCTGGTTCACCATCCTCTCAACTTAGCCTCTGCCATGTCCATTGTGAAACGTGTCCCATCACCTCTCAGACTCTGTCCTCCTCTTCTTGATACACTGTTCCACTGGTGACAGTCACATGTTCCCTAGCAACACATACACTTGGCCCTGGTAGCCTTTGTGGGCCTCAGTAGTGGGGAGGCTTTTGGAGAAGGGCTCCCAAGTCAGGCAGCTGGGACTGCTGCCAGGCTGGGACCCAGCTTCTGGTCTCAGCAGGTCTCAGGGCCCCTTTCCAATGCCAAAACCAAAATCCCCAGTTCCAGGAATGCAACCATCTGGGAGCTTGTCCCTTAGCATTGGGAGCTGCCAATCTCTGCTCAGGAAAGTGACTGCAAGGTGGCGCTGTTCCCATGGCCCTCCAACCTCTCCCTCTCTCCATCCCTCTCCCCAACACATAACACCCTGACCCCCACCCCACACCCAGAGACCTCAGGTCAACCTGCATCCAACAAAAATATTCCAGAATTTGGAAGAAGAGCATTTGGATTGGCTAATGAATTTCTCAGCCTTCAGCTGCCAAACATTGTTCAGACTTGGGAATTCTGCTATGAAAAACAGTCATCTCTGTGTGCACACTTAAAAGTCAAGCAGGCTATGGACTCGTGGCCAGTTCCCCACTACAAAGGAATTCTGAACGTAGAGGCCCACACATACACCTAACACATACAGGAGGGACACACACGTGTTAAGCAGAAAGCCCGTGGGTCCTTGCGTGTGTAAATAGGAAGTTCAGGGCCAGAATAACATCACAGATTATTTAGCAGTGTTTCATTTTCGTTTTAGCTGCAGGATTTTTTATTTAAAACAAACAAATGAGCAAACAAAAAACCTTAAAGAGAAGAAAAATATGTAAAATGAAGGAAAAAAATTTTAAAATATGGCTGTAGATGTGGGGGTAGAAGAATCTCTTCCTAGTAAAGCGTTTTCTAGAGCACTGAGGCTCAGAGAAGAGAAATGCCTTGTACAAGATCACATACTATTTTGAAATGTTTTCATTTTAAATCAAAGTCTACAAAGGCAGGTATTTCCACTGAGAAAATAAAAACTCTTTATTTTTTATTTTCTCTGACACATGTCCGAATTCTCTCCAAGTTGTGTTGACCCAGGGCAGAATGACAGTAATGCATGCCACTTCCACACAGCTCTGGCATCCCATGCCCTGTCAGCACTGTCATTCTGTACAACCCTCACCCATGCCCTGAGAGTGTGGTGGGTAGACTCCTCATCTGTCTGAAGAGAAACCAAGGCACAAAGAGGGGACTGGGTCGGGCCGGCCCGGTGGCGCACTGGAGAGTGCGCGGCTTGGGAGCTTGGGAGCGCGGCGGCGCTCCCACCGAGGGTTCGGATCCCATGTGGTGACTGGTTCCCGCTCACTGGCTGAGCGTGGCGCGGGTGCGACACCGAGGGTTGCGATCCCATTGCTGGTCCCCGGTACGGGCGCGACACCGGGGCTTGCGATCCCGTACCGGTCAGTAAAAAAGACAAAAAGGAAAAAAAAAAAAAGAGGAGACTGGGCTTGCTTTAGAGCACATAATGTTTGAGTGTCAATAAAAAATAAAATAAAATAAAGGCTAGCACTCAGGACTCTTGTGACAGTCCTATACAATGATCTAGAGTTGAGTTTATGTAGGCTTTGTGGGAAACATTAAAAAAAAGAGGAGGAGGCAGTTAGGCATTAGTGCTCAAGTGATGAAAAAGAAAAGTGAGAAAAGAGATTCTCCTCCTAGAGGATAGGACCCTGCTGTCTTCATTTTTATATCTGCAGGGCTGGGCATGATAGCTGGTACACTGAAGGCCTCTAACCATCCATTGAAGGAATAAATAAATGTGACATAGATACATAAATAAATACATTTGGTTCCTGAGACAAGTAATTAAAATTCTGCACAAATAAATACCATTTCTATAACCCACATAGACAGAAACTCCTGACAGATGTCCTAAGAGGAGAATGGCTTGCAAGCACAGGGTTTTTTTGGTCTTTTCTCCTGTCTTTCTGATCTAAACAGTAACCCTCTGGGAAAAGGCAGGCTTCAAACAGTGCTGAACTCCTGCAGCATTTCAATTGTTTAAACTGTCCTAATTTTTTCTAATATTTTCTTCCCACCCACTAAGGATTGCTGCACATTAGGTTTTGAGGGGTATACAATAGACAAGTCATATAGCCCATTTAATATAATATTTTGGGGTTTAGACTCAAAATGATAACCTTTAAAATTAGGTGTGTGATCTTAGGAGTGCTGGTTCATAATATAGATGGGGACTAGGAAAAGCAATGATTAGCAATCCAATGCAGCAATCATTTACTAAACCCTAACATGCCCAAGAATGAGCACTGGGTAAGTCAAGTGAGGAAACAGGGATGAGTAAGACACGCCAATGGGAGTTGCCAGATAGAACAAAACAGGCATATGATAAAAACTGTAATACAAGGTGATCTACTTGGATAAAAAAGAGATGTTGTAAGCCCACCCTTTCTTTTTTTTTTTTTTTTTTTTTTTTTTTTTTTTTTTTTTC
>NW_007728194.1:245242-257403 GCF_000696425.1 Galeopterus variegatus | reverse complement strand
CCCCGTACCGGACCGGGGACCGGCAATGGGATCGCAAGCCTCGGCGTTGCTCCCGCGCCTCGCTCAGCCAGTGAGCGGGAACCGGTCTACACGACACGTGGGATCCGAACCCTCGGACGGGAGGGCCGCCGCGCTTCCCAAGCGGCGCACTATCCAGTGCGCCACCGGGCCGGCCTGTAAGCCCACCCTTTCAAACCATTAACAGTTTGGTATGTTTACAGTCTTTTACTCATGGTTATGAAACCGACAGCTGAGAATTTAATTTGCTTTTAATTTTTAGAGGAAAAATATATTTTGCTCAGTTTAAGAGCCCATAGCCACTATGGCAGTTAAGCACGTAAAGCTTAATAAGCAAGTGTGGGAACTTGTAACAGGGAAAAGGCTAGCTTTAAGAGTGATCTGTTTATCTTAAAGAAAAATGTAGCCAGTTAAACATAAAATAATAGTAGTAGCTTCAAGAATAGTCGGTAGCAGTTTAGAGTCATAAGCTGCTTCTGCCCTTTGCCTTGAAGATAACAGCACTGATGCATAGATTCAAGTTGTTTCGCAGATTCTTGAGGCTAGAGGCAAACAGACCACCTGGCCATAGTCACGCGACCACCCAACTTCCAGACAGGATGACAGCAAGGACAGAAACAAATCAGATTAAAAAACTGTCGAAGCTCGCACGAGGATCAACCAGTCCGAGATATCCATGAGTTGTTCACAAGCCCTAACCCCTTATGCTTCATTTTTGCCTTTAAAAACCCTTGATTGAAAGCTAACAGGGAGTTTGGATTTTAAGCTATAGCTTCCCATTCTCCTTAACTGGTGGCCTGCAATAAAGCCTATGCTTTCTTCCCTGCAAATCTCAGTGTTCAGTGTTGGGCTTAGCTGCGTTGGCAGGTGGACCTTCCTTGTTTAGTAATAGTTTCATAAGCAAACATGTTCTCTTTACACATATAGTGCATCTTTTTTTCCACTACAAAACCAGAATCATGTTATAGACATTTTTCTACAGTATTTCCACATTAACAGACTGTGAGCAGCTTCATTCATCCTTCACATACTTCCTGAGTGCCTACCATGTACCGGACACCATGCTAGATGTCATGTAATAGGGAATAAAACATAGCCCTGCTCTCAGGTAGCTTAAGCCAGACAAATACACCACAATTCGGTAAATCATCTTCCTATTGCTGGACGTTTAAGTGGTAACACTTCTTCTCTGTTGGCAATGATAATGGTAGCTAAGGTTTATGGAGCACTCATTATGGGCCAGGAAGCATGAGAAGCATTTTATATGGATTATTTCATTTAATCTCTCTAAACAGCCCATGGTTGTAGGCCTGTTGCAGATGAGGAAATGGAGGGTAAGGGTTTAATAATCTACTCAGGTAGTTTGATTTCAGAGCCCAGACTCTTCCAGCGCTAGGAACAAAGCTACAATGAACATACTTGTTCATATATCTTTTTACATTTATATGACTATTTCTGAAGAATAGATTCTTGCAACTGGAATTAGCGTGTCAGAATAATACAAGTGCTTTTTAATATTTAAAGAGGAAATTGAAAACATCTGTTTTGCATTGTTGAAAGACCATTTGTGTGACTGATTAGGTCTATGCTGTCCAGCATAACAGCCACCAGCCACACGTGGCTGCTGAGCACTTGAAATGTGGCCGGTCCAAACTGATAAGTGCTGTAAGTGAAAATACACATCAGATTTTGAAGACTTAGTATGAAAACCAAAAAAAGAATAGAAAATATCTCATTAATAGTTTTATATGGATTATATATTAAAATGATATTATTTAAAAATAATATTAATAATATTTAATAATATATTTATAATTAAATATATTTATATTGTTATTAAATAATAAAATATTTTAACATAAAATATATTATTAAAATTTATTGTGTCTGTTTCTTTTTATTTAATGTGACTACAAGAAAATTTAAAACTACGTTTGTGATAGACGGCACTGGATTAGACACTGGATCCACGGAGGTAAGAGTGGGTGCTGGAGGCCCCTTTGAAACACTTCAGGTGTCAGATAATGAGGGTAGACTTGGAGCAGGGGCCTTGGGAGTGGGCTGGAGCTGAGGGGCTGCACCAGCGAGGTAATGAAGTTTTGAGCCTCATAGCTGGGAAGATAGCGGATGTCAGACTCATGGTTCCCTGGGTCTTGAACATTCCCCCCTCCCCTGGCCCGACCTCTACCTTTTTTTTTCTCCCCAGACCCCTTTCTCCAAGCAGAACACACTATCCCCACTTGCAAGGCTTGGCCAGTTTTTCAGTTTCCAACTCCACTCCTGACCCAAAACAAGGTACACCAAAGCTACTGCAGCTATGAGGAACTTGGCCTCTAGTGGCATATGTTTTTTTACCCAGTTCAGAAATGGTTTTTCTCCAGGTCACATAATTGGCTTCTGCCATGGTGTCTGGTCCCGAGATGTTTCTAGTGCAGACCACCCGGAGCCCCGTCCCTAGAAGGGCTGGGCCCTGCTCGGCAGCCTTCTCCCGTGGAGTAGGAGCCCTGGCCTGGAGATTGGGCTCTGTGTCTCCTGCAGGCCTTCCTACTACTGCTGCTCCTCCAGCCTGCACTTCTGGGAGAGAGTCGCCTAGTGTGGAGGTGCCACTGTTGGGCCACATCCTCCTATCATCTGTCTGAGCTTTGCCGGCTTAGAAAAAGAGAAAATGCAGACAGGAAAGGGGGCTCCCTGGAATCAGCAAGGAAGAAGAGAGAATGTCCCCCTCTGCTTTCAGGAATTTTCTGTCCCCTGTTGCCCTCTCCTCAGGCTGATCCCCTGGCTTATGCCGCTCAATCCTCGGAGACCTGGAGCTGCCTGCTGTCCTCCAGAGACAGGTCCCACGAGAAGCCCGAGGAAGACCTAAAAATAGAGGATGACTCCTTGATCCAAAAGTGTCTGGAGGCACACGTGTTTCTAATGGATCAAAGGAAAGACCTGATTCGGATTTGGATATTTTCCCTACTGTTTATACTACCTGAGTAAGAAACCATTATAATTAAAGTGGAGGGACAGTCTCCAGGCATAACAAGGACTCGGTTGTTGTTGCTGCTGTTGCTGCTGCTTTGTTTCACTTTTGGCAGAGGTGAAAGATGAAAGTTGACGTGTCTCATTCTTATTCTCATTTCTATTCTTATACCTCATTTTTATTCTCAATGAATGCTAAGTTTCTGATATCTGATCTCTGTAGGAGGATACAATGCATCAACTGAAAGTATCTGTTTACAGTATTGCAAATTTAAGCTTGTTGTCAGAATATGGAAAGGGAAATTTGGGGAAACTTTTTTGTATGAAAGAAAAAAAAAAAAAGCAATAATAGCCTAAACTCTAGGAACTAAGATCTACTGCAGCAGATTTTCTGTATGTAAGGACCAGGCATTGACAGATTAAAAGCTTCCTGGAAAATTTTAATATGCATCCTGTTTCTCAATATCAGCCTGAGATAGAAACTGAGGCACTGATAAAATATCAGAGTTGATTTGAGCCAATATGCATAACTGCAGCCTGGGAACACAGCCACGTTGCCTCAGGATATACTCCAAAGAGCTAGCAGAGCTCTAGCATTTTTTATAATCACAGAAGAGTGAAGAACAAGGGGAGGAAAGGGAACAGTCCCTTAATCAGTGCATCAGTTTTTCTATAGGTCCTTAGTTACATTTTACATACAGGTTTATGAGTAAGGGTCACAAGGTACATTCTCAGTATTTTTAAGTTAATTTACAACTTCTTTAGGCGTCAGCAAGTCTGTTCTTAGGTTAAAATGGCCATGTGGTAAACATTTTCAGGAAGTGGGGACATGGCTAGCAGCCCATTCCAGTCCTTCCAAGGCTTTAGGAATTTAGCTGACCTCATTCAGAGCAGATTCTGATTTAATATCAACTATGGCCACACTGTGGCCACATCAATATCAATAACCTAACTGTTAATTAATATCAATGACTATGGCCACTACATATCACCTGAATTTTGAATAAAACTTCCTCTCAATTGTGAGTTTCATACATACTCTCTCACACACACACGCATGCATGCATGCACGTACAATTAGTTCCATATGAAAAAAGTCACTATTTCTGTTGTATCAGTTAATGTGTAATGAAGCAAAAACTAAATGGCCTCTTATTTTTCTTTATACAGAAATAAAAACTATGCTGTTTCCCACTTGAAATTAGCATGTTTAATATTTGCTTCTGATGTATAATTCTGGCCTGGAAGATAACTAAAAATACAATATTTATGAGTTTATATATGATAAAAATAGAAACCCATGAAACAATAGCATCATATTTTCTTTTTTTTCCAAAAATTCATTGAATGTATTCATTAATGCATGATTTCAGTTCCATGAAATATTTGGAATCCACATTAATTACACCTTGCTGGATCTGCCTTTGCCCTTCCACTGGGGCAAGGGTGATTTTGCTTGACAAGGCCTTACTGTGACAACTGAGGAACCCACAAGCCATGGGCCACAAGGAGACTCCCACCACATGCTGTTCTGCTATCTGCTAGAACCAGAAACTCCAGGCAGGATGAATAGGGAAGGAATCCAGAATTCCTTAATCTCCAAAGGGACTGTGGATGATTCACAACTGGGTATGAAGGATCAGATGGAATGGCACCAAATTGCTTTTAGAGGTAGCTGGGGAGACATTTAAATATCTTGAGAAGCAGGGCTGGCTGGTTAGCGCAGTTGGTAGAGTGTGGTGATGGTAACACCAAGGCCATGGGTTCAGATCCCCATGCTGGCCACCTGCCTAATAAATAAATAAATATCTTGAGAACCAAAGAAAGGCAGTTCCAGGGACACTTCATCATGGGGACTGCCATGCACTTCAGTATGATCAGCGTCACAGGCCAGTGGCCACTAGCTGCAGACACCCCAATTTCCCATCACATTTCCAGAACTCTGGGAGAGGCATCGGAAGCAGTGATGGATGTTAGCTGCCATCTTAGTGGGAGGCTTCAAGCTTCCATGAGTAGATACAGTGCATGTAAAAAATGCTTTATTCACATTTTGGATGAGACTGTGGAATGGTCAGTTGCCTAAAAGCATTCTTTTGATTTAGGGAAGGGCTTGGAGAATGTTTGTAGTGGATTGAATTATGTCCCCCCCACAACTCACTGAAACTTGAATTGTGTCCCCTAAGTTTTATGTATTAGAAACTTGGTCCCCACTGTGACTGTTAAGGGGGTGGGAAATCCTATTGTGGTAATTGAGTGGTGGAGCCTTGAAGAGGTGATTAGATTGTAGGACCATGCAGTAGTGTATGGATTAATTATGATGGTCAGGGGCATTTTCTGAAGGCTTTAAAAAGAGAGTGAATAAGGAAGTTAGTGTCTGCTCTCTCTCTGCCCTCTCTGCTTCCACCATCTTGCAATGTGAGACCCCTGGGTCACTGTCGCCAGATGGACTTTGGACTTCCTAACCTCAGAAACTGTAAGCAATAAATTTTGTTTTCTTACAAATTACCCAGCTCCAGGTAGTTTGTTATAAGCGACAGAAAAGGACTAATCCAATGTTAAAGAAAAAATAACTCATGACACTTGTTTAAGGGTGGTAAGGCAGATATCCAGGGAAACTATTGTGATAGGTATAGGAGCCACTGCAACGGGGTCCTGCAGTGGGGGAGAGAGACTGGGCTAAACTCCAAATGCACATGGGCAAGGGGGAATGTGCAGCCAAGGAGCAGGGCAGGGGTCAGTGGGTGGAAAATTACCAAGAAGAAATATCAGGGATAAGGAGGGATTCTGGCTAAACTAATGTAACAAGTTTCTTGTTGAGGGTAAGCCAGGGTGATCAGACATTACCTCGGGGATGACAGTGGATGAGGAACCTGGTCAAATATCCAGGGTATTCAGATAGTGAGGGTGAGAGGTTCAGGCTAAATGGACTTAGCAGGATATTTGCTAAAATGGGATGATGCAGAGACGAACATAAAAGCCCAAAAGTCAAAGCCTAGTTGAGAAGGGAGTTGGGAGGAGCCTGACCAGAGCTTGATCAAGGGGAGAATCTTTGCCACTGGTGTGATGAGTTCTTAGGGTGGACCCGATGCATGTCTTGAACCAAAGACACTCCTCACTGCCCCCACCCCTCACTCACGTCAGCTCTTGGCCCCAGCACTTCTGGGAATGTCTTACACCCTGATTTTAGAGGAGGGAGGAGCCGGGCTGTAGATCATGCTTGTTTTGCCTGAGCTCTGATGTGGGGTGATGGAGCACAGAACTAAGTTCATGCATTTGCTGGGCAGTCTCACGCTGGGTCTTCTGCTAACTGCCAGCATCAAGGAGACTAATTAGACAGTGCTCAGAACATCCAGAGGCTCCCAGACCAAGATATGATTATGAAAAATGAGATGCATGTGATACACACAAATCCTGGGTGCTGCATCAGCACACTGGAAAGGCTCATGACCAAGCTAGGTGGTCAGGGAGGGTGAAGGAAGGCCCAGGAGGACATCAGAAAAAAGAAAAAAATGCTTTCTGAGAGCTTTGGAGTGCTACTATGGGAAGAATCAGAGAGTTCGTGTCCTCTCCAGTTCTTATTTTTAAGTAGTTTGGTCCTACTTTTATTCGATTTGCATTTGGGGGCCACCATTGTCCTCAGTCCTGCCTCTCAAAGTTGATGCTTGGAAGGTTTTGGAACCACACCTCCTGCCCACCACCACACCCCCTGGCGTGTTCCTGATTGCATAGGTTTTTTTTTTTTTTTTTTCCTTTTCCTAGTTAAGCAGAGCTAGGAATATGAATAAAAGTCTCCAAAGGTTTTCTTTCTGTGTTAGTTATAATTAACCTTTTTGAACTAGTTTAAGCAAAAAGGGTAACTTATTATTAGAGGTTGGGGTGCCTCTTGGACCCCAATGATGCAGGGAGGCAGGCAGGCCTCCAGAAGGGCTGGGAAGTTGGCACAGGAGTGCCATCTCTGGGGCTGGCCTCTGCTTCCCTCCATGGGAGGACTTGGTTCTCGTCTGCCTCCGCTGACCGGCTCTGTCTGTGGGCACGTGCATGTGGTGCCACATGGGGGCCTCCCCCTCCTGAGTTCACAGGGCACAGGAGTGCCATCTCTGGGGCTGGCCTCTGCTTCCCTCCATGGGAGGACTTGGTTCTCGTCTGCCTCCGCTGACTGGCTCTGTCTGTGGGCACGTGCATGTGGTGCCACATGGGGGCCTCCCCCTCCTGAGTTCACAATCACAAGCAGGAGGTCCCTTGGTTCCAATGCTGAATTCCAGAAAGAGAATGCACCGGCCTGGTTTGGGCTGGCTGCCTGACACTGACAATCAGCTGTGACAGAGAGGTGATCACACGAAAAAACGTGGCTGCCGGGGTCTGCTCAGCTCAGTGGGCATGTGCAGCTCTCAAAGAACGGTTTCCCTTAAATTCTTCGAGTCACTTCAGAGGTGTGGGTCTGCCCCCAAAGAAGTCAGCCGAGTTCTGACCTGAAGCCCAAATGAGAACAAACTTATCTCTAGAGATCTGGGGGTCAGCTGCCCTACTTAAAAAAAAAAAAATAAGATAGCTTTTTCTGAGATATAATTCACGTTATTCAATTCGCCCATTTAAAGTGCATAATTCAGTGCTTTTTAGTATATGCACAGAGTTGTGCAACTATCACCACAATCATTTTTAGTTCAATTTTTATCATCCCCAAAAGAAACCCCATAACCATTAGCAGTCACACCCATTTCTCTCCCAATCCCCGTCCCAGCCCGAGGCAACCACTAATCTTCTTTCTTGTCTCTATAGATTTACCCATTCTGGACACTTCATATAAATGGAATCATATGGTTTATGATCCCTTCTTAGGGGCTTCTTTCACTTAGCACAATGTTTCATTTGGCATAAATGTTAGCATCGTGTGTTACTAAGCTTAACATTCATCCATGTTGTAGCATGTATCGAGACTTCATTTTTACTGTCAAATGATATTTCGCTGTGTGGATATGCCACATTGTGTATCCATTCATCAGTTGATGGACATCTGGTCTGTTTCTACAAATTCTGAATAACACCACTATGAACATTCATGTACAAGCTTTTGTATGAACTACATTTTCATTTCTCTCGGGTAGATACCTAGCAGTGGAATTCCTGGGTCACATGGTAACTCTGTTTCACCACTTAAGGAGCTGTCAGACTTTCCCAAAGCACCTGCACCATTTTACATCCTCACCAGAAGGATATAAGGGTTCCATTTTTTCCCCATCCTCACCAACCCTTGTTATTCTCTGTCTTTTTTTAATCACAGGATCCCTCTTGAGAGTGCTCTGGTCAGAGATTTTCTCCTGGCTTCTGTGGGGCTGGATGCAGAGGAGGGACTGCCAACACAGGGAGAGGTGGCTCCCGAGTTGATGTGGTCCTGGCCCATGTGGTTGGTGGTGGGACCCAGAGCTGCAGTCCATGGCTGGGTGCACACCTATCACACCTGGGAATTACAAGGGCCTCCTAACCTGTGCTTGCAGCACCCAGCGGGCAGGGGGACAGAAGAGCAGCCAAAGAGACAGAATGGCCAAGTTCTGGAAGGGTAGTACTCTCAGGTGATGACCAGTGTGGAGGAGATCTTACATTGGTTATATGTCTGCCGTGTGCCATGTCCCCCAAATGGAACACACGCACTGTCCCCTTAATCCCCACAACAGGCTAAAGAATAGGCATTGCTTCAGAGATCCTGACTGCTTCATCTCCTTCAGCGTTTCTCAGCCCTTTTATCCCCCTTTTTCATTCTCTCCCCTAGGAGCCTTTTTAGACAATTTTCTAACCGCCGCCCATGCAATTTTAGTATCACAGATATACTATGTATTTATTTATATGCTGTATGTACACCTGTGCTTTGTACATAAAAAGTAAGATATTTTTACCCCAAAGATTGAATTCTTGTCCCCTCTGGGGCGACAGTTGAGAAGGCCCGCCCTACCGCACAGCAGAGGGACTGGTGGGCCGAGGCATCCGCCCTCAGGAGCTCACAGTCCAGCGGCGGAAATGAAACACATCACAAACCAAGGGATGACATGCTGAGTGTCGTAACAAAGGAAACACAGGAGCGGCCAATTCTGCTGGAAGCGAGAGCGGGACGTGTCAGCAGGCAGCAGGAGGCACCGCCAGGCAGAATTCACTGCATCGTTCCTTGTTCTCTCTGCTCTTTTCCCCAGCGGCTGCTGGGGACAGGTGGCATCTAATTCCAGTGACTCCAGGGAGGCTGATCTAGCAGCAAGGCAGAAGTCCAGGTAGCTGAGGAGTCACAAGCCGTGGGCACATCTCATGCCGGGGTCACAGCTGCTGGGGAGAGGGTGAGGCCTCTGTCCAGAAGAGGCCACTTGCAGAAGCCAGGCTGGTCCTGCCAACCCCTGGGGCCTCCCGCCTCGGCTGCATGGGTGCTGTCAGGCTGGCAGCAAGGAAGGGCATGTCATTAAACTCGAGTTGATTTTAGAGCAGCATTGGCTGGCTTTCTCCGTCTCTTTGAAGACTAATTCCATGTCCACCTGGCCGTGGTTTGGTTTTACTCCTGCGTACACTGGCAGCTGAGGACTCTGGCCATTTTGCAATTACTACACACCATCATGCAGCCAATATCTCCACAACTGACATTGGGTGCATTAGTTGAGGGATTTTCCTAGTTTGTTACTATAGATTGCAAGTGCCAGAAAATCCCAGACTCACTCTTTACTGCTAGACTTCTCTCACTCTCAAAAGATACTTTTCTTCATAACACTGATTTTATGGATGGGTCAATAGGCCGTGGCCCTCTCTCTCAGCCTTAGAGCTTATCACTGGGGTGTCTCTGACGCGTGGCCTTGCCTTTGGTATGCAAAACCCTCCAGCCTCTTCCACCATCAGAAGTGACAAAGCGTGCACAGGTTTGGGAAGCAGGGTTTGCATTTTATTTTTCTTGCTCTTTCTCTTTTCAGGACGTGACGCGTGGCCTTGCCTTTAGTATGCAAAACCCTCCAGCCTCTTCCACCATCAGAAGTGACAAAGTGTGCACAGGTTTGGGAAGCAGGGTTTGCATTTTATTTTTCTTGCTCTTTCTCTTTTCAGGACCTGGCTAACAACCACCTGTGGTACAGTGGGAAATATACATTAGGTCTTTGACCCACATTCCTGCCACACTGCTTCTAAAACCCTTGGGATCTCTGGAGCATTGAGTGTCTTTGCAATGAGGTGACTAGGGGCTAGGGATCCCTGAATAGCTTCAGTTCTGGTTACCAGAAAGGCCAAGGCATGATTAGAGGGTTGGAACTTTTAGACCAAACCCCAACTTTGGGGGAGGGAGAGGGGCTGGAAGTTGGGTTAATCACCAGTGACCACTCATGTCTACATAATGGAACCTTCATAAAAACCCTAAACAGGGAGGTTGGAGAGCTTCTAGGTTGAGTGAACACATGGAGGTGCTGGAAGGGTGGCACGCCTGGATAGGCCGTGAAGCTTCCCCCCCATCCCTCTCCCTGTGCATCTCTCCCATTGGCTGTTCCTGAGCTGTACCCTTTATAGTGAACTGATAAAAGTAAAGCACTCTCCTGGTAATAACAAATGAGTAATAATAAATGAAGCACTTCTCTAGGAAATTATCTAGCAAATTATGAAACCTGATGGAGCATCGTGGGAACCCTTGATTTATAGCCAGTTGGTCAGAAGAGCAGGTGACAGACTAGGACTTGTGATTGGGCTCTGAAGTGGGGACAGTCTTGTGGGACGGACAAGTGGAGTCTGTGCTAACTCTGGGTAACTAGTATCAAAATTGAATTGTAGGCCTCCCAGTTGGTGTCCAAAGAAGTGGAGAACTGCTTGTTGCTGTGGGAAAATCCCACACATTTAGTAGTGGAAGTGTTGTGAGTAAAAACTACTCACAGCCATTTTTTCAGCATTCACCAAATCCCAAGCGCTGGGGCCTTCACAAGCACAATCTCATTAGTGAACGTGACAACCGGGGGAAGAGGTACAATTATCCTCCCCACGTTACAGATATGGAACCCAGGGTTGAAGTCATCAGCTGGGGAGGGGTACAGCTGGGATTTCGACCCAGGTCTGACTCCAAAGTTGGCACAGATTTTTAAAAATAATGAACTTCTAATGTTTTGCGTAAGTAATACATGCTCCCTTTACAAATTTTAGTTACAGAAAGGTAAACAGTAAATAGGGAAATTCCATTGTTTTATAACTTTTTTTTTTTGCCTTAGCAATTTATCTCGGACATCACTCCATTCCTCACTTTTTCTTTCCTAATAATTTAGAGGTGAGAGTCACATAAGTCAACCATTTTAAAGTGAACAGGTGGCACTTGTTACATTCTCATTTTTGTGTACCAATCACCTCTATCTAGTTCCAAAATATTTTCATCACTTCACGGTAAAACCCTACACCCATTAAGCAGTCTCTCCCCCATCCATGCTCTTCCCCAGCATCCGACTGTAAAGTAAGGCAAATTATAACTAAAACCAAAGTGTTTCATTATTTTAGTTATAGTAAGTTTCCATTTATATTGTCAAAGCGAGGGCTCAGACCCCTTAAACCCATTGTACGGACTGGGTCCCCAGACCCCTCACCCGCAGGTCCACGCTAGGTAATTGGGAAAGATCCCAGAAGCCATTGGCAGATGACACGAGCTCAGTCTTCAGCCCAAGCAGCAGCAGCTTACAGGTCCGGCGGCAGTGGCGGCCTCTCGGAGGGTCCCTGGCAGCAACAGCCTCCAGGAGCAGCGGTGGACCACCCCCACCCCCACCCCCACCATGTGCCCTGGCTAACTTGTTTCCAGCCCAAAAGCTGGTCAGGCAGTGCACCATCCCCTGGGAGAGAAAACCTCAGAGCTACATACCCATGCTTAGCCTGATAGCCAGTCGGGCAGTGACTCTGCACTTCAGAAAGACCACCAAAAAGCCAGTTGGCCCTCTGCACCCACACATACCTGTCCCAACAAGGAGCCCAGAGTCTTCAACCCAGCAAAACAGAGTCAGTATTGCCACAAACTCTGGCATCCTAGGACTCTGAGGCATTTACAGACATTGCTAAAGAGGATTTACAACCAAACAAACTGCACAAAGACTATGCTACTGAGTCCACCCAAAACCAAAGTCAATACAACATATCCAACAGAAACCCTAGGACCCACCTACAGGAAAAAGTCATTTCTATGTAATCTATTCCCTAAATTTGGG
>NW_007728194.1:244134-245117 GCF_000696425.1 Galeopterus variegatus | reverse complement strand
TTAGACAATAACCAAGGAACACCTGGGCGCACGTGCATATTTACATCAAATGCCCGGCAAGATTCTGAACATCTGAGGGGCCCTGACCATTTTCCTATATTTTCCGAATACTGACAATCTCCATGGATTTACCTGTTATGGATATTTCACATAAATGAGATCATACAATATTTGTCCTTTTATATCGGGCTTCTTTCACTTGACATTGTGCTTTGCAGACTCACCCACACATTGCTACATGTCAGTACTTCATTCTTTTTTGTGGCTAAATAATATTCCATTGTATATATGCATATACCACAATTCATTGGTCCATTCATCTGTTGTGGACATTGAGGTGATTTCTCCCTTTGGGCTACTGTGAATAGTGCTACTAAGGACGTGTGTGTATGGACTTGTTGGAGTGCCCATTTTCAAGTCTAGGAGTAGAACTGCTAAGTCATATGGTAATTCTATGTGTAACTTTTTGATGAACTGCCAAACTGTTTTCCAGTGACTGTACCACTTTACCTCCCCACCAGAAGTGTATGAAGGTTCCAATTTCTCCACATTCTCACCAACATTTGCTATTTCCCCCCTTTTTTTATTATAGCCATCCTAGTGGGTGTGAAGTGGTAGCTCATTGTGGTTTTGACTTGTATTACCCAATGCCTGATGATGTTGAGCATTTTTTCACGTGCTTCTTGGCCATTTGTATAGCTTCTTTGAAGAAATGTCTATTCCAATCCTTTGCTCATTTTATAATTGGGATTTTTTTCTTTTCCTTGTTGAGTTGTTAGAGTTTTTTGCTTGTTCTGGATACTAGACCCTTATCAGATCCCATTCCTCTGCTCGAATGTCAAATGTGTCTGTTCAAACGTCACCTCATAAGAAAAGTCTCTTCAAAGCAGCACATATAAAAAAGGAACTACCCTTTATCCTTCATTTTTTTCATAGCATTGATCACCACCTAAAATATTTATTTCTCTGTGTGTGTGTGTGTG
>NW_007728194.1:234371-243463 GCF_000696425.1 Galeopterus variegatus | reverse complement strand
CCCTATAGAATGTGAACTTTATAAAAACAGGGACTTTGCTGTCTCTATTCCAGCACCTAGAACAGAGCCTAGCACATGTAAGCCCCCAATAAATAAATGAATGAGAACATATAGAGCTGCCTAATTCTTTTGATAGGTGAAAATAGTATCTCATCGTAGTTTTATAAAATAATTTGTAAATCCCTGTTTCTCTATTCATCTAATGTTTAGATGTTAAGAGATATTCAGCCCTGTTTGATCCCTTAAACCATCCACTGCTCACTCTAGGATTTACCAGCCACCAGCTCATAAAGGCAGGCTGCTCTCCAACAACTTTACACACATGGGCCTGAACTGCTTGCTCTAACCTGCATCAAGCACCATCTCTACGCCGGTTTCCAATCTGCTCAATTTTTATCATCTCCCCATTTCCAACCTCACCTTGCCTTGGACTTGACACTCAGCATTGTTTTTTCAGCTCTGCCTGTCTTGTTTCAGTTGTGTTCTGTAAACAATCATTCTTTATTTACCTGATTCCTGAGACCCTCTACATTGGTCCATTTTCTTAAGCAGATTTTTCACCACTTCCTCCTCTCTTAATCCAGTAAATTGAACCCAGTCAAACATATTTAGTGGTAACGGCTGGCAGAAAGTAGGATATAAAGCTTGAAAAACACCTCAATTTTCCTTCCAATTTTACCTACAGTCACAATCTCTCTTGAGTTGGGCTGGGGTGCTACCAGCAACAGCATTGCTTCTTACCGCCAGGTGTAGCTTGTTATCTCCCCAACAATAAAGAATAGAGGTTCTAAAGGTTTGGTCCTTGGATCAACAGTATTATGGTTACCTGGGAACTTGTTAGCACTATAAAGCCAAGGTCCCATCTAGATGTTTGTATTTAACACCCACTCCCCTGGCCCCAGGTGGTCCTGATGCTTGCTAAATTTTGAGAACTTCCAGCCTAGATGATGATAGATGCTGGTGTGTGCTTCTGGCAGCACTGACCAGCCTCAAGGCCAGTGGGGTGAATTGCTAAAGTGGCATAGCCAAACCAGCAGGGGCTATCATCTTGCACAGGTAGTAAGCAAATAGACTCACTCCAAGTGTCCACTTCAGGTCAAGAAGGAATAGACAGAGCATGACAATGGTAGAGGAATTAAAATAAGAAGACGGGTTTTAGCAGTATCTATCCAAATTGCTCCAATTCTAGGAAGTCTTATCCTTGTTAACGGTGGGACTTTGGACAAGTCCCTTCTTTTGAATCTTGCTCACATTTCATCAGAGGGCTGGGAGGAAATCATATTCGAGAAGGAATGTAGCGATCCTGAGATTTTGAGAAAGGAAAAGGAATGTAAAATGTGAGAGCCTCAGCAACAGGACCTAAGCACGATGCGAGCGTGTTCTGGGCACAGAGTGTGTTTATTATGTGAACTTCTTCTGACCCAGCCGTCCTGGCAGTACTGTGTGCTGAGGCAGATAAAAGGTTTGCTTGCATGAACAGAAAGAGCTGTCTGCACCAAGACCCTCCATAACCCTTTGTGGTCCAAGCAAAATTGCTGTGGACACTCCCTTCCCCCTGCCTTCCCATGAGCCCTAGCTGAGCTTACACAAAGGCAACTCTGTTCCCTGCTCTCTTTGCAAAGCTTTGTTGGCTGGGCCTGGTAATGACGTTGACGATGATAATATCATAATAGCCAACACTGATGCTTAGTATGTGCCAGGCACTTTGCTCAGTGCGTTAGGACTCACAATGGTCCCATGAGATACAGTTCCTGTCCTCCTTTTATAGATGAGGAAAATGGGGCATGGAGAAGTAGAGAAACTTGTGCAAGCCACCTGGGCAGTGAGTAACACAGCGCTGGGGTTGCTCCCGAGCCCCTGATTTTTACAGTTAAATTGCAGTGCCTCCCAACAAGGATTTTCTTAAAGGTAGGCTTTTATTACTGTTTTTCAACAAAGGAGAAACTACATAAAAGATGAGAAAACCAAAGTTTAGAGAGATACATTATGTTATCCAAGATTATAAACCTAGAAGGTACCAAAACCATGACTAGGACACAGCTCTGTTCCCCACCACTTGCTTCCTCATCCTTCCTTATTTCCTTTTCTGAGCAGTACCTTTCTCACCTGTGCAGCTGGCTGAGGCTTTTGAGTGTCTATATCATATTGCAGTTAAAAGTCTGGATTCAGGAGCTAAACACACCTGTTTGAATCTCTGCTCTGACTTTGGGCAAGTTACTTTACTTATGCGTTTTGACAAATAAATGTATACCAATGTCATGTACTTACTACTTCAATCAAGGGATAGACTCCTCCAAATGTTGATAGTTAACCCCTTCCATGATCCCAGCCTCTGGCAACCAATGATCTGTTTGCAGTCTCTATGGTTTTGCCTTTTCTAGAACGTTTTGACAAATAAATGTATACCAATGTCATGTACTTACTACTTCAATCAAGGGATAGACTCCTCCAAATGTTGATAGTTAACCCCTTCCACGATCCCAGCCTCTGGCAACCAATGATCTGTTTGCAGTCTCTATGGTTTTGCCTTTTCTAGAACATCCTATAAATGGAATCAGTACATAGCCTTTTGAATCTAGCTTCTTTCACTTAGCATAATGCATTTGAGATGCATTATAATGTGTGCAAGCAGCTCATTTCTTTTTACTGCTGACCAGCAAGGACCTCAACACAGCAAAAAACCCAACAGGAGCTACCTACTTAACTGAAAACATGTTAACAGGCTGTTGACAAGACTTAGCACCTGTTAAGTCTTGGCTTACTGTCTTCAAAATGGCACAAGTATCTTGGAGATGGTATAGTGAAGGTGACCGGAAACCAGGACTGAACAAATCCTAGATGCACAAACATGTCCCTTGCAGACTTCTCAGATGATCTGAGTGACAGCTGTTGGGGGCTAGTAGCCCCATGTTTTGGGCACTAATGTGCCCATAAGCTAGAGAACCCTGGGATAGTCAGGTCATGGCAGTTAGGGTCAGAGCCAGAACCTGAACCTGGGACCATCTAACTCCAAGTTCGGCCTTCTTTCCACTATGCCAGCAGCTTCCTACCACATCCATAGGAAAGTGAGTGCTGCTGGGCCTGACCAAGCTGTCCTGTAGGTTACAGAAGAAGCTGATACAATGGGAGGAGAGCTTTTAGCTGAGGCCTGATGATAACAGAATCCTTAGCATGGATCATTCCTTGTAGCCTGTAGAACCAGGACTGGGTCACAGCATCAGGGGGCCCCATCTCATACCTACCAAATCAGCATCTCTAAATGCAGCACCCAGGCGTCTACATATACATATATATATACTATTATTATTTGTTTGTTTTTTGCAAATTTCTGAAAAGGTGATTCCATTATGCAGCCAGAATCAAAAACTGCTCCAGAGAAGAAATAAACACATCATTCTGACCCCACGCAGTGGAGAAAATTGGGCAGAAACACATTCTAGATATTCTTCCTGTATAGTTGCCTAATAACATTGATTCTTTGCTTTTCCTCTTTTGGCAATGGTTCCACCCAAATTCTCTTGCTCCTTAGTCATCCTCCTCTTCAGACACGCATGTAAGAATGTACACAGCACATGGATCCACCTGCTAAACAAAAAAGCAAGACAGCCAGGCTCGGGGCTTGTCTCTTCTGTGCTGTGTTCCAAGGGTGATAGTCAGGAAAACTGTCCTCTGGGTCTCTTTTCTCACCCACCCACAGAAACTTGGCAAATTCAGTGTGTGTTTTGGATATTCAGGGGCTGTTACTCATGGAAACCCTGAATCCACGTGAACACTCTTTCCAAAGCCAGATGGAGTTTCCATTCAGAAAAATCTTGGCACCAATTTCTTCACAACAATAGCAAGTTACAGGCAGGACCTGAAAAGGCTCCATGAAATTGGTGGCGGGCACTGTGGGTCAGGGGCTAGTTAACAAAGGGTAGGTGCTGCTGGTGACTCTTTTCTCTTCAGCAGGACCTGGTGGCCCTCTGTTTCTTACTCATGGATCTCGGGGGAGGGGAGGGATTTCCTCTAAAGCAAACCTTCCCTGAAGAGGATTGTCTTATTAAAATAAATATAGGCAGCTCTACCCCAGACATTTGTAAAGATGATGGGTGCCTAAGTTAAGGCAGTTTGATAGACAGTAAGAGGGAACACTAAACCCAGCTTGAACAAACAGGGAAGTATATGAAAAGGATACAAGACCTCTCACAGAGTCTAAGGGCAGATGGTGCAGCTGGATCTCAGAATGGCACATGAAAGACTAAAACCAAGAACCAGAATGCATCATGGAATAAAGCAGCTGCTCTCTTCCCGTCACCCTCCCTACCCCTCAGGTTCATGGATGCTTCTATATGTTTCTCTCTTCCTCAGTTGAATGGTTTCTCCAGCTGTAAAATCCCAAACAGAATCTGATAGGTCAAGCTTTGGCCAAATGTCCATCCCTGGTCCAACCGAGTGGGGTGGTCATCTTGCTGAAACCAGTTGACCTCCCACTCCCACCCTAGTTAATCGGAGCAGGAATAGACATCATTCATGGGCATTCTGAAGAGCCAGCTTTTATTATTTTCTTCACCCTCCCTTCCTTTAGTTGTCAGTTTCTCCTTTTCTCTTCCACCATCTTACTGTCTTGTCACTATCTATTTACTTGTCTCTTCATTGCACTGTAGACTCCTTGAGGGCTGAATCCCTGCCCCTAGGAGACCTGCATTTATTCGGCATACCCTGACTGAGTACTAACTCTGCAGTCCCCGGGCTAGGCTGGGGATGGTTGCAGGGAAAGCATCACGTGCAATCTCTCATGGCTTGCATTCTAGCAGGGAGAACAGCTGTGCAGATACGTTATCTCTGATCACAACTCCTCATATTGTTTTCCAAGTTATGCTCAGTGCAGTCTGTTTAAGATGGAAGGGAAAGAAAAAACAGAGATGAAAATATCTATAAACCCTCTCCTTGCCTGAGTATTTGGAATAGCTAAAGTTTATAAATTGATGAATGATAGTGATCTATCCAGACTAAGTGTCTATATGTTCCAAATATCTGATGTTTCCTTGTTTGACAACAGTTGCCTCCTCTGGTGGGGGGGAGAGGGGAGTCTATGGATAAGCCCCATGTACTGGCCAGAGCCATTATTTAGCTCCAACTCCCCGATCCTTACTACTTACCCCACTCCTGGCAGGAGGCACCTAACCATTCAGGCAGACAGAAGCACCTTTTCTGAAGAGGAAATGCTCTTCCACCCCAGTCTGGACCAAACCCCAACCCAACCTCACAGTACTGGAGGCCACTGCTGGGCCTTGGGGAGGTGAGCATTACTGTCTAAGAAAAGATCTAAGGAAAGTCTGCTTGGCTACAAGAGGTTGTTTTGGTCATGTTTTTTTTTGTTTTGTTTGGCAGGGGTGGGGGTTGTCTCTGGCTTTTTTTTTTTAACCAATTTATTCACAAAATATTTCAAATATACCAAAAATAAAAACAGACACACCCATATACCCTCATGTAAGTAATCAACTGTGATGAGTAAACAGATGTGAATATTTGAACACTTTTGCTTCAGAATCTCTCCATGCTGGTACACTCTCTTTCTCAAATAAATAAAATCTTTTAAATACAACTGAAGACATCCCCCTTCTCTTCCCCTGCCTCCTACCTCAGAGGCAGTCTGTACATTTCTGTATTTTTAACTATATGTGTAGCATCCATAAACAAGATATGCTATGGTTTTGTATTTTTAAAATATGCACAAATAGTATTCTGTACATATCATTTTGCAAATTGTCTTTCCACTCCACATTATGTTTTTGGGATTTAGCAATGTTGTTGCCTATAAATATTGTTCGTTACTTTAATTGCTGTACAATTGCTGTACAAACAATTCTACAATTGTTTGTGGAAACCTGTTTATCCATTCTCCTGCTGAAAAACACTCAGTGGTTTTCACATTTTTGCCATCATAAATATTGCTTCAATAAACATCTTTATACATGTCTCCTTAGGCACATGGTCATAAGCTCCGGAGGGTGGACAGCTAAATGTGAATTTGCTATGTGGTTGATAACTTTCTAGGCACTTTTCAGCAAGTTACAACTGCTCTGCTGCCACTTCCTCAACCATGAAATGAGACCCCAGTTTATGACTCAGTAGGTCCTTCATAGGGAAAATGTGAGAACTTAGGGCTGGCCAGTTAGCTCGGTTGGTTAGAGTGCGGTGTTGATAACACCATGGACAAGGGTTCAGAGCCCTGTACTGGTCAGCTGCCAAAAACAACAACAACAACAACAACAACAACAACAAAAACCATAAAAAGAAAGTGTGAGAACTTAAGATTTTAAACTAATAATTCTAGAAAGTTCTTCCAATACCCTAAAAGAAAAAAAAATCCCTGGTGCATACAGAGCTTAGCCAGTGATATAATGAAACTGTGGACATTTAGAATGTTCCCTACCCTAAAGATGATTGACCTGGACAGCTTTGGACCCTCTGCCTGTCTGTGCCCCTGTGCCCTCATCTCACAATGGCCATTCAGACTGTGACCCCTTCTCCAACTAGTCCCCAAACCCACTAGGCTTCCCCCCCCAGCTCTTTAGAACCCAGTCCCTGTCTGGATCTGGTTGGGATACATCTCTGGCTGGTCCCAGTGCCTTTCCTCTTGGCCTGTGAACGCCTCAGGATGGCGATAGGATTGGCACAAAGCTGGGCAGGAAGGGCATTTGTGTTTGAGGCCTGTGGATTTTCTTACCTTTTCTTTCATTCTCTCTCTCTCTCTCTTAGGGGGGTGGGGGAGGGTAGTTTTACTTAATAATGGAACTATTGGTACATTCCTACATTTGGGACTACAAAATATAGACCACCGTATAAGAAAACACTTAGCCTTTCACTTGACACTTGGGGCAGCTCAACAATTTTTTTAAAGTTCAGTCTGAAAGCCAAGACCTCCAGCCAAAGATCTAAGGCAGAAGACAATTCTTATCTGGGAAAATTCCCAGTCTTTTAAGCCAGCAACATGGAGGACTAGAAGAGCATGGTGTGCTCTGTAAATTTGCCCTGCTGCAATTCCTAGCTTGTCCCTAAAATGTGCCCTCTGGCACCACCCTCCAGTTCAGCTTTAGATTCTTCCTAAGGTACACTGTACCTGAAGTGACAAGGCGGAGCACCTGGGACTCAGCTCCGGGTTCCTTGCACGGGTTCATCCAACCCCAGAAAGCTAATGAATGGCTGAGCCAAGGTTGCCAAATACTCAGGGGATAGATCGGGGATGCTGGGAGGAGGGGGTTTTCCTTGGAGTTCAGGAGGGCCCTGCCCAGAGGCCCAGAATTTGAAGAGAAACTGGCTGGAACCCAGTAAACAGTAATTTGGAGAGTTCTGCAAAGAAAGGCAGTCATGAGGAGCAAAGCTGAAGAGCACCAGCTTCAGAGCTGGTGATCCTTCCAGCCCTGCCACTCACTTGCTGCTTGGGCTGATCTCCTGATTTCTCTGAGTCTCCATGCCCTCACTTAGGACATGTGACGATGGCACCTGTCTCACAGGGTTGTGGTGAGCATGGTGTCCCAAGAAGGTCCTAAATACCCTTTCTCCCCAGTGACACTCTGCTGTGGACTCAGCTGTATAGCCATGACAAAATGGCCATGGTCCCCAAACACACACTTTCTAGGTGTCACCTATGGAAATTGCTCCTCTCATACCCCCAACTCAGCTCAAACACCACCCAGCCAGGTTAGAGCAGAGGAGTGCGGCAGTTAAGGGTGAAGTCTCTGGAGCCAGGTTCCTGGGTTCAAATCCCAATTCAGCCACTTACTAGCTGTGTGACCTTAGGGAGATTTTCTCATTTGTAAAATAGGAATAAAAAAAAATATCAGCACCAACCTTAGAGGATTGTTGAGAATTAAATGAGTTAATACCTCTATTTGGCACATAGTGAGTGCTCAGTAACAATACTGGTGCATCAATAGCTATTGATGTAACGATCAGTCCATCTCTTTCTTAGGGACCAAGTGTGTATGGCTAAGGCCCTGGTGACATAAAGGTGGGTGAGGCAGTCTCTGACTCCCAGGTGCTCCTTGTCCTTGGAGGAATATGCGCCAGTGACCAGACAGACCACTGCAAGTTAGGGCTGTGATAGGGAAGCATGTCTACTAGGGAACCAAGAGGAGAGGTGGCGAGGAAAGGGACAAAGGTCAGGAGAGTCTCTGAGAGGCTAAGGGGAGGAGGGACGACCGGCCAGACGGAAAGGGTAAACATGAGGAATAGGAGGAGATTTAAGAAAACCCGCGTTTAACAATTATTTATCTGTGTGCCCCGTTCTGGGCACTGGGTAGTCCACTGTGAATAAGACAAGTTCTGCCCCCCTGGCCAGACGGAAAGGGTAAACATGAGGAATAGGAGGAGATTTAAGAAAACCCGCGTTTAACAATTATTTTTCTGTGTGCCCCGTTCTGGGCACTGGGTAGTCCACTGTGAATAAGACAAGTTCTGCCCCCCTTGTGATAGCTAGCACTTATATCCCATCACGGTGTCCCCCACTTCTCCGCATGCATTCCGCGTATTAACGACGAGGTGCACATATCACTATATCTCCATTTCACTTTCGGGTTAACTGGGGCTCAGACAAATCTGGCAACTTGGCCAGGGTGGGAAGGCAGGAAGGAGCAGAGCTGGCTGCAGGATCCGGTCCTAACCGCTCTGCTATGCCACCCTCAGGGAACTCGCTGGCATTCTCTAGACCCATGCCGGGAGCTGCAAGTGGGTTTTCTCGGCTGGAGTATGGCGTCAACCACGGCAGACAGACCAAGGCCAGCCTGTGATGGCATGAACGCCAGGCTGAGGCTGGCATTTTATCCTGCAGGATTGCAGGCTGGCCGGAGGTTGGCTTAGAGAGGGCAAGGAGGGACTCAGGGAGACACCCCCCGACCCCCTCGGTGGGCTGTTGCAAGACTCGAGGCCGGAGATGACAGTGGTCGGGGATGCCGCGGGGGCAGTGGGCTGCAGGGAAGGAGACCGCTCTCCCGAGACTGAGCTGGTCGCGAGGCAGAGGAGGCAGGCCCGGGGCTGAGGTCGCGGGCGCCGCTGGCCAATGGCTGGGCGCGGCCGCTCCCGCGGGGCGGGGGCCTGGAGGGCGGGGC
>NW_007728194.1:221525-233371 GCF_000696425.1 Galeopterus variegatus | reverse complement strand
CCCTGCTGTGCCTGCTGCTGGCGGTGGCGGTCCCCACGGCCCCCGCGCCCGCTCCGACGGCGACCTCGGCTCCCATCCAGCCCGGCCCGGCTCTCAGCTACCCGCAGGAGGAGGCCACCCTCAACGAGATGTTCCGCGAGGTTGAGGAGCTGATGGAGGATACGCAGCACAAACTGCGCAGCGCGGTGGAGGAGGTGGGTGCGCCCCAGGGCGCCGGCTCCGGGAAGCGCCGGGCTGGGGGGAGCGGGGGCTGGGGAAGGCAGTGCTCCAGGCACCAGCCGCTGCGCTGGTCGGGACCTCGGGTTCCGCCAAGGGGCTGGGAAGGGCTGACAGCAGACGCGGGGTGACTTGGAGGCAGCCCAGGGTGATCCCAGTTCCTCCTCGTTCTGCCTTCCTGCCGAAATGTCTGAATCTTCTGGCTAGGCCCTCCCTGGGTAGCTGGGGTCACCACCTGCCTGCAGGCTGCCCGCCACCAGCCTGCAATTGTCTTCAAGTATGCTGTTGGCCTCCCCCTGTTGTGAGCAGATGTTTTCAAGGCCCGGTATTCCAGCGCTGGGATTTTGCAGAGAGGCGAGGACGTTCCAGGAACCTCCAAGTTCTAGCTTGTCCGTTAAGCTTTGAGCTTGTGCTATTTTCTGAAAATACAGTTAGGATGCCCTGTGGAGACAAAGAGACAAAGAGCCCTGAGCTGTGCTAGCAATCTGTCTAGGCCGTCATGCTTCCCCTAAAGCCATGCGGGGGCGGAGAAGGAAGATAGAAGTCCTAAACCCCAGCGATGTAAATTGTCAGAGGATGATGGATGAGAAGGTGAAAAGCAACCCCACGTTCACCTGAGAGTGCTTCACAGTCAGTCCTGGGCTCAGCTCCTCCTCTGCCACTCACTAGCAGTGTGAGATTGGGCAAATCCTGTAACATCCCGAACCTGAGTTTCCTGTGAGAGTTCCATACCATGAATAAGTGTGGGCTCCTGGCAAATAATAGGTGTACAATAGATGAGCCTACTTCAAAAGGTTGTGGAAAAATAGAGTTAAAAGATAATGTGAATCTTTCCATGAACTTTTTGAAGACCCCTTGTATGGCAACAATTATTATCAAGTACCAGATATCCTGGCAAACTGTTTGGCTTCTTCCTTCCATCCCCTCCCAGATCCAAACACTGTGGGTGGCATCCTGTTCTGTCCTCTACGGTGGGCATTGAAGCACAGTGAGGGATCCCAGGGTAGCAGGTGCAGATGGCTGAGACTTCGTGATCCCAGGGTGGGGAGCTGTCCCTGGTGCCCGGGTTATATAGGCCTGGTCACTGTTGGACCCAACTCTGGCAGTAGCCTGGAGAGGAGCCAGCCATCCCAGTGAAGGAGTCAGTGAGAGACCAGATGTCCAGGCTGTTAGGTCAGCCTTCTCCACATCGCTGCTGTGCCCATGTTGCTAGTCCTCTTGGGCAAGCCTTAAATGCTAGTTCTTGTCTACAGGGAGAGGTTGCTTTCTACCCTGAACACTGTGTAGTTTGGGGATATTTCTTTCACCCTACAACAGTCAACCTGATGGAGGTTGCAGTAAGGGGACCATGGATTGGGAGGTGGTGGCATGGGCAACAGTACCTGAATATCCACTGGGCAGGCCCAGATTCCAAGATGCATGGGCTTTCTGTTTCCTGTGATAGCAAAAGAACAATCACATGGAACGACTCTTAACGCTGCAGTTTCAAATTAAATTGAGCTCCTGATCCTTCTGGTTCCTGTGCAAGTCATTTGCTTTCCTTATCTGGGTTCTAGGACTTTCCTTCCTACACACAGATTCCCAATATGACTGACTAGGTCACCTCCATGTTTTTATTCAGTGGGAAAGTGCCCACCACTGTTCAGAAAGTTTGCAGACTGGTCCTCTGATGTTAGCTCCTGGTGAAAGCAAGGACGTCTTCAGTCTGTTCATGATCAGAGCAGTTTGGGGCCCAGCAGAGCCTTAGTGGCCATGTCTTCTCCATGGGAGTTACCCACATTGGATTTTGTCAGGACCCCAGCCTTCCTCCCTCCAGATGTGGCTCTGCTTGAGTTATGTAGATCAACAGGCCGAAGTTTGCCAACAGAAGACTGTTGGCTATCAAATACACCCCAGTCAGTGGTTATTTCCCAAAGAGTGTCCTCTCTGGCAGTGGGGACAGGATAAGAGAGTCTGAAAGCCTTCGTGGTAGGAGAATGGGTGGTGGAGACCAGCCTTCTTTCATCCAGTCCCAGCTCTGCCACTTATTAACCAGTGGGATCCAGAGTCTGAAATGGAGAAAATGACCACCCCTTAGGTAGAGGGAGAATTAAACCAGAGGATGTGAGTAAAGCAAGTTACCTGACTGTCAAAAATAGGGTTAGGTAGAATAGGGATAATGCAAGTAACCTCTGCATGAGGTTGTTATAAGGATTATGGGAGATTGTTGGTCCTCAATGAATAATAGCTATCCTTATTACCATACTAATAGTCGTAGCATGAATAATAACAAGGCACCACCATTGTTTGATAGTCTCAATAGAATGTATCTTTAAACATGTATTTTAAAAATATCTTCAAAAATAGAATAGATTCTTAATAGATTGTGGCTATTAGTATTAATTTTTTTAATAAGAGACTGCCAGAAATCTCCTTAAATCTCATAAGCACAGGATGGTTGCTATTTAGTTGCTGTCCCAGAGAAGAACTAAAAAGGACCTGGGCCAGATGCATTAATTGTTTACATAGTTGCTTCATGAATCTGCTTTCATGTAACTTCCTGGCTTTTAAAATATTCCGACTGACTCAAGCTGTTGATGTTTCTTAAGAGGAAAGACAAAGTGGCTGTAGTAGGATGGTTATTGGGATAAGCAAATCTTCAAATGGCTTTTAGTTGGGATATTCCTATTTTCCTGTTTTATTTTTCCATATGTTGCTAATAAATGTCTGTTGAGGATAAAACTGCTCCATTTCTTCCGCCTTCATTGCCATGTCTGTAACTGGGGTATTTTAGAATGAACGTTCTTATTGCCTACCTATTTCTAGCAACAACTCCAATACCAAGCCCGGATATATCTCTCCAATTTTTCCTACTATGCCCCTTTAACAGACAGATTCAACAAACTATAAATGACATTTTTAATAGCATTCACATTCCTCCTTTATGAAACAACTTCTATTGCTTCTGGCTTGAGTTTCTCTTGCTAGTGGCAATAATAGTTGTGGTTGAAATTTCCATTGTAAACTGTACTTTTAGTTCATGGTGCCATTAAAGAACTGTGAGCTCATTCTGTTGAAATAACCACTGGCTGAGAGGAGCAAAGGTTTTATAAAAAGACTATCTGCTCAGTCCACAGCAAATTCTAGATTTGGTAACTTTTCAATTATTTGAAAGCCAAACTGTAGGATTCAGAGTCCAATGGGAATTTTAAAAAACATTAAAACATCCCCTTCTCCTTCTGGATATATCCCCTCTACCATCTTTAGCCTCTCTTTCCAGCTGTATCTTTTTTTTTTCCTTTTTGTCTTTTTTACTGACCGGTAACGGGATCGCAACCCTTGGTGCCTCTCTTTCCAGCTGTATCTTTTTTTTTTTCCTTTTTGTCTTTTTTACTGACCGGTAACGGGATCGCAACCCTCGGTGTTGCGCCCGCACCGCGCTCAGCCAGTGAGTGGGAACTGGTCTCCACATGGGATCCGAACCCTCGGTGGGAGCGCCGCCGCACTCGCAAGCAGTGCACTCTCCAGTGCGCCACCGGGCCGGCCCTCCAGCTGTATCTTTACTGTCTCTGAATGTACCAGGGTTCCTTGCTTGAAAAAAAGAAAAGTCCTTTTCTTGTTCATTTTGTCTCCTATTTTAGCTCTATTTCTTCTCTATTTTGATGGCGACTCTTCAAACACATGGTATCTCCTGCTTGCTGTTCCCACTTCTGCCCATAAACTCTTTTCCCTTCATAAACTCTGGCAAACTAGCTTCTTCTGAAACTGCTTTCTTAAAGGTCACCATTATAAAAGCAGCTATGTCTTACATATTTGCTGTGTGGCAGGTACAGTACCAAGCACTTGGATTTCATGAGCCTTAATTCTTACATCCACTCAACAAAGTAGGATCATCCCCATTTCATAAATGAGCAAGCTGAGGTTTGGGGGATTTGGCATCTTGCCCAAGGTCGCATGGCTATTTTGTGGCAGATCCAGGACTTGAACCCACTTTGTCTGACTCCAGAACCCTGGCACTATCTACTGTGGGGCCCTCTGACAATGCTGGAGGCAACTACTTGCCTAATCCAGTGGCCATCTCTCAGTGGCTTTGTAACCTAGAAGGCCCCTCTGCAGACACAGCTCCCATCCTCTGGACCTGATTCTAGCTAGTCCCCTGACTCCTCTTTCTTCTTTCCCTAGTCTGTATATTATTTCTCAACTAGTCTTCTAGAACTTGCTATAACTCCCTATTGCCTGGAGCAGAGATTCTTAATTGGGTCCAGGTAGGGGGGAGGGAAAGCCTCAGAATCATCTGAGAAGCTCATTGATATCTGGGGGTCGCATCTCCAGAAATTCCAATTTGGCAGGTTGGGGAAGGGATCAGATATTCATCTTTTTTAAAATTTTGGGCTGTATCTGATGTACCCTCCTGGTTGAGAATCAGACCAATGCCCTCTGCTTGAGGGCTGCCCCTTAGATCTGCCTGTTGACCCCTCTCCACCCTCACCTACCACTTGATCCTGTGCCCAGCATAGACCCTCTGCTCTAGCCCACAGCACACACCACCCTTGTCCAGACTGCCGCAGCTTTGCCTGTGCTGTCTGGAGTGTCTTCTCCACTCCCGTCTGTGCAAATCCTACCCATCCATTGAGACCAGCCCGGTCATGCCTCCTCCTACTACTGGGAGCCTTTCTTCTGTTTTTTGAATCCTTGACTCGCTTCCTGACCATCACACAAGCTAGCTCACAGTCATCCTCAAACTGGCTTGTGTGGGGCTCTCTTATCTTCTAGTAAGAGCATAAGCTATTCAGGAAGACTACAATCCTGAAATGGGAAAGCCGCATAATTTGGAGTCAGACTGACTGGAGTTCTAATCCAGGCTTTGTCACTTACTAACAATGTGGTGGCTTTAGGCAGATGCCTTCACCTCCCTCAACCTCACTTTCTTCATCTGCAAAACGGGTGTTATAACACCTTCCTCATAGGGTTGCTGTGAATATTCAATGTGTCTGGTGCAATGGCCAAGACATAGCCAATGCTCCCAACCTAGGGGATTATTATTATGATTCTTATTATTATAAAGCGAGTGATCAAATTTCAAACATCTCAGCAATAGTCTCGAGTAAAACACAACACTGTGTACTTGGCAGTCACTGACCAAGTTTGATTAGCTGAGCCTTTGTGCCTACTATACTTCCTTCACACTTTTAGTTCAATGTCTGTGCTGCATTGAGACCTGACGACTCTTCCGCCATATCCATCCCAGCTCAGCAAGTCTGATTGGGGGAGGTGGAAAAAGAGGGGACTCAGCTGGTACTTAGGGGAAAGAGGACATTGATTTTTTTTTGTAATAGGGAAATATTTTTTGAGGATTACTTTTAAGGAATAAAAATAGCCCAGAGTCAAAGATAGCAGTGTTGGAAAATTGCCAACCACCAACTAAAACTTCTCTTTGTGTCTCTCATTTTAAATTCCTAGAGAGGATGTCTGATTGGCTCGGCTAGTCCATGGTGTAGCCTCCTTTTGGGTTGAATCATCTGTGAATGGGATATGTTGTGGTTGATTGTCCATTTGTCAGAGCTAAGGCAGGGGAAGTTGGGTGCAGACAGGAGTTGACTGATATACCATGGAGGCTCATGAGACTGGACGCTTTAAGGACAATGGTCAGTGGCCTCAGAAACCTGATACCAGAGAAGGATAAAGGTTCAAGAAGAAACAGAAGGGCTGTGGACCTTGGGAACTAGTCAACTGAGTCTCTAAAAGGGTCCCTGTGCAAGAGGTAGGGTGGGGAAGGAGATGTAGCTGTCCTCTACCTGCAATAGATAAGGGACTATATCTATTTGGGTCCCACCACCACCACCAGACCCTGCAACAGAGACTTGGGAGCAAACAGTTTATTTGGGAGGTGATACCAGAAACACTAGCAGGAAGTGGGAAAGTGAGATGGCAGAGAAGAAAGGCAACAGAGGTATGCTCATGAGCAGGTCACTGCTATGGGCATTAGGGCTCAGTCCCACTCAGGAGCCTCAGAGAGAGACTGTATAGATTCTACACACCTTAAATTGTGAGGGGTGAAGAAAGTGGCATGTTAACTCTCTAGCACTTGAGGCATGTGCAAACTGAGCACACTTCTGTGGTCAGAGAGTGCCCTTAGAGAGAGACAGAGTTGGTTGTTGGCATGAATGGGAATTGGATGCATGTGACCCCAGGATTAGGCCCCTGGGTGTTGGGCAAAGAACCAACAGCATTAATATGGGGGCCATGATGGCTTAATGAAAACATATTCAAATCCCAACTCCGCCCTTCACTGGGAGTCTTAGGAATTCATCTAGCCTCCCTTAGCCTCAGTTTCTCCATTTGTAAAATGGGGGACACTAACTCCCACCTCCTAGAGAAGGTGTTAGATTAAAGGGCTGTAATGTACATAAAACATTCAGTACCCTGTCTTGTCCTAATTAATGGTATCTATCATTATCCCCACTCTTTATAATCATGGAAGAGAAAATGAGAAGCGGTTCTTCTTTTTCTAATGCACTCTCGTTAGTAGCAAGAGAAAGCAATTTTGTTCATTAAATTCATTGATTTAATAGATGGAGGCAGAAGAAGCTGCTGCTAAAACATCGTCAGAAGTGAACCTGGCAAACTTACCTCCCAGCTATCACAATGAGACCAACACAGACACCAAGATTGGAAATAATACCATCCATGTGCACCGGGAAATTCACAAGGTAAGGGAGGTTATGGCCAGCACCTCCTCCTTTCTATAGCCCCAGTCCCATCAGAGAACTAAGGTCTTACTTACATATTTGATACCAAAATGCAAATGAGAATGGTAAAATACAGATTAAAAATCAGAGAAAGCGCTGGTACGGGCTTAAAGGGGAGAGATATGTATGAGGAACCTAAATTGCTTTTGCATTTAAGGCATAAATTTAACTCTAGGCTTCCTGCCAGCCCAATTGCAAAGGAATGTTTAGGGATTTTTCATCATTTGAAGAAAAGGAAACAAGGGTCTGGACAGATACTTTCCTAGTATTGAATTTGAGGAATTTATCTTGTGGGTTTATGGATATCTCAGTAGAGAGTTGAAATAGAGACCATGTTGTAGTGAATCGATCCTCACTGTTTCCTTAGCTGGGACTCAAATATAATATATCTCATCTTCAGAAGGGAAACCCTCTCTTGTCATAAGACTAAACATTCATTCATTTGCTGGTTGTCCTTTCAAAATTCTGTAGCAGAATTCTTTTCCAACCTATCCCATGTTCAGTGGTCTCTTGGTCTAATGTCTTGCATAAGGAGCAAGCAGGTTTATTCTTGATCTGTTCCTCTTTGCATATCTAGAGTAACGTGGCACTAGGCTGCCCCTGGTGTGAAATATCTTCAGTGTGGTTTTGGCAGGATTCAGGACAAACTACACAAGCCTGTGTTCTCTTGAAGAGAGTCTGTTGTGCAGATACAGAGTTGACATTCTGTTGTGATTATCGAGAAGTTTGACCTCTACTCTCATCTCAACTCCTATATGCAAGGCCACGATAGCTGTCATGAAAGTGCCGAGGCAATACTTGGTTGACACAATAGTGTTTCTGTGCCATGAGCATAAGGGGGTCAATGTTTATGCGCCATTGCCTTGACTATGAAGAAGCTTTTGAGTGGCTCTTCTCCCACTGCATGCGGATAAGCCCCACTTGATGGGTCAGCTAAAGAATGTACCCACCAGGTGTGTCAATGAGTTTTCCTGCTGAACAGAAAAAATTAGCATCGTTTATCTGAAGACTGGAGAATGTTACCAATAATGATTATTTTATTCTTGTCAAAACCAATATTAAGTTATTCTTTCTGACAGAAATCAGCCAACAGGTTTGGCTGCTTTTCTTAAAGTTATTCCTTGTAGATGTTAGAGTACCTGAGTGTCAGTCCTACCAGTAACTAGTGTGATTTTGAAAATTATTTAAATTTTCTGAACCTTGCTAACTGGGTTTATGAAATCGAGATATCAATATCTCTGTTATAGTATTGTTAGGGTCAGATGACCTAAGTATAGGAAAGCTTATTGTAAATTGTAAAGTGCTATGCAAAAGCAAGTTGTTCTTGTTATTACTGTTGTTATATCATAGCAAAGCTATGTTATCAGCACCGTGCTCTAGTTCTCAAGTGGGTTCCACGGACTATCAGTTATGCATGGCTTCATAACAGAGGGCTCAGTGGTGGTGAAACATATTTGGAAAACACTGTATATATTCTCCTCCTAGAGTTAAAAAAACAAACAAACATATTAGTATAATAAAGGCTCTGAAAAGTCCTGCAAGCCATACCTACAGAATTCTAGAATTTTTTTAAGAAATATAATATTGGCTAAGCCTTTAAAAAGCTACTATGGAGGAAGAAGACATCATTTGTTTTCTGTGAAGAAGAATTATTTTGGTAAAAATTTAAACACATAGTGAAGACATGGTTCTTATCTCCTCAGAACTGGAATTTGACCCACTACAGCCAATTAGGCTAAGAATTTCCACTTTGTCCTGGCTACAGACTCCTATGATATTATAGGTGGCAGGGACTTTCAAGAGGATGTAGAAATGAGAAAATTGTGAATCAAAGGAGAAAAATAACTTATTATAAGTGATATACTAGGGCCGGCCCCGTGGCTCACTCGGGAGAGTGCAGCGCTGGCAGCACCAAGGCCATGGGTTCGGATCCTATATAGGGATGGTTGGTGCGCTCACTGGCTGAGCGTGGTGCAGACCACACCATGCCAAGAGTTGTGATCTCCTTACCGGTCAGGAAAAAAAAAAAAAGTGATATACTAGATGGTTGGCAAATGAGCCATGGGTTCGGATCCTATATAGGGATGGTTGGTGCGCTCACTGGCTGAGCGTGGTGCAGACCACACCATGCCAAGAGTTGCAATCTCCTTACCGGTCAGGAAAAAAAAAAAAAGTGATATACTAGATGGTTGGCAAATGAGCCAGGGCTCAAAGACACAGGTCTCCCAGCTTCCGGGCCAGTGTCCTAACTATCCTTCATCACCAAGCCAAATATTAGACATGCCTTTGATGGGGCAGGAATGGCCTGGGATCCACATCAGGCTTAGTTTTGTGGTGCCTGCACCTGGTCATAGAATCAGAGGCAGACGACGGAGAGAGGAATATTGGAACAAGTCTCCATTGTACTTAAGCACTTTCTTGATGAATGAAACCATTCCCCAGAATCAGAAGTGGGGCTGCTGTAGCTAAAACTGCTTACTTCTCATGAAAGATGTTTGACTAGACACCCAGACCTGTAATTTGTCAAAAAAGAAAGTTGACATTGAGTTTCAAATGACAAGCCCCAAGAATGATAAAAACAGCTGACGTGTTGAGCATTTGCTAGGTGTCAGGCACTGTGCTGAGTGCTTTCCACAGTCACCTCATTTCCTCTGCATAGCAACCTGATGAGGCAGGCTCTGTGAGTGTCTCTATCACCGCACCGAGGGGAAGCTGTCCATCTGACAGCTGCTGGGAACTCAGCAAGGAGGGGGAGTGGGCATTCAGACTGTTTACCCAATGCTCTTGCTTCAGGAAATAAAACAACAACAACAACAACAACAAAACTTGTGGGATTTGCCCAGAATTTCTTCTACTTCATTTGCACTGTACCTTTCTCTTTTAGATAACCAACAACCAGACTGGACAGACGGTCTTTTCAGAGATGGTAATTACATCTGTAGGGGATGAAGAAGGCAAAAGGAGCCACGTAAGTCGTCGTCTCTCCTGCACTCACAGTTCAGGGCACACACACCTTTGTTCAGCCTGCCAGCGGACACCCAGACTGCAGACTGTGGGCAGAAGGGAGCTGAATCTCCCACCTCCTTTCTACCAAGATTCCCCAGCTTCTACACTTCTGACCAGATTGATGCGATCTGGTAGCAGGCTATGCCTCCATGCACTAGGCATCAGAAACAACAGAGAAATTAAATTCAGTTGTCATTTTCACAGCCCCATCTCAGCTTTGAAAGGGGAATAAGAAAGTATCAGATATATTGATTGGGGACCCTGGCAGCAGATCTGATGCATCAGACAGTGAAATCCTCAAAGCCTCTGGGATAGCTACAACTTTTATAATCCCAGCCCCAGTCTGGCAGTTTGAGAGCAAGAACACCTCAAGTGGAATCCAGTGGCCTAAAGGAAAAATGCTGCCCCTCTGTTCCAGGCTTCAGGCTTGGTCCCCTGTGAATGCTCCTGTTAGTTGCCTGTTAATCCAAAGGTGGGATGGATTTTATAGAATTATAGAGTGTTGAAGTTGGAAGGGGTATGATTTCGTAGAAGAAAAACCAGGGCACAGATCAAGGGATGACCCAGTCAGAGTCACTAGTCTTCTGCCTCACAGGCCAGAGGTAACTCAACTGCACTTTGTCTTCTTAAAGAGATGGCTGTCAGGTACAGATGCCTGTCGAGGGGTGGACAAGGCAGCTATGATGTGCACGTGGTCAGCAGTACAAATGTGCCTTCTTTATGGGCACTGCAAGGACCCACCCTCCCTGTGCCCAGACGCCTAATGCATCTCTGGCCCTCCAAGGGCATTGAGGATTTTTTCCCACTTCCTTTGGCCTTATTGCTGGAAGAGAACCAGTGTACTGATAATAGGAAGTTGGCGTTGTCTTGGTCAGTAGTTGAGGGATTCTTTTTGGTTTTTTTGGCACAGTGCTCGAATGTCAGGAGCTGGCTGACATTTACTACAGGCTGGGGGTCCAGTTGGCTATAGGTGATATGGTGACCCGTTGGATATAGGTGAATGGTGACCCACCATGCGGGCTGCTGGGGAGGAACTGTGCAGTGAAATGGAAAGACTGCTGGCCATGGAGGCTGGAAGCAGCAGTTTGCTACTTGCAATCTGGGGCACCCCGTCTTCAAAGGAGGTGACGATTTCAACCATCTCTCTCACCTTTGAAAGTACAGAAGCCTATGAAACAAAGACAGACTAAATTAAGGCTAGGAAGGAAGAGAGGCCAGCTTTCTAAGGTGGAAAGAGGGAAAGGGAAACAAAACAAAAACCAACCAGCCAGCTATGGAATATGATCATGGTTTCTAGAAGGAAAAGCTTTAGAGTTTTCCAGATCTAAGTCTGTACTTGGGGCCTGATGAGAGATAGAGGGCCTGCATAGAAACCATGGAATGGAAAGGTCAGGGGAAACAGAATTTTTTTAAAAAGGCCTTTATTCTCAAGTAAAAAAAAAAGAAAAAGTTATGTGCAGGCTGGTACATTCTTGCTCTGAGGAGCTTCCCAGAGCCCGAGAGCAGCAGCCCACCTGTGAGCACACCTGCACATGCGGGAAGCCCAGGTGCATACATAGCTGCAATATGCACATCCTACGTGGGGCATTGTGTCAGGCTTTCAGCCCTGTGGTGGGGGAATTGAGACTTTCTCAGAGGGGTGGATGGGTAAGAAAGCAGATCTCAAAGAAGTCACGAGCATGCTTGGGACAGGGAACAGCTGTCTGCACTGTTGTGCTATGTGCCAGCTCTCCCCAGTGTGCATGTCTCTGTGTGTCCCTGCTTCTGGATTCAGCTGGGAACCCCAAAATCTCCACTCCTGCCCATACTGTCTCATGCGTCCATTGTGTGGTGAGCGTGTATGTGACACCCTTGTGTGGTGCATAATCTGAACTTCAGCAGTTCCGAGAATGCAGG
>NW_007728194.1:211369-220725 GCF_000696425.1 Galeopterus variegatus | reverse complement strand
CGTGTATGTGACACCCTTGTGTGGTGCATAATCTGAACTTCAGCAGTTCCGAGAATGCAGGAGGTTGAAGGGGAGTGATAGGTCCAAGAAGCCCGTATGGTAGAGGCTCACCAAGTTTGTCTTGATTCCTGTTCAGGCCCCTGCAATGTGAACTCGTTGAGCTTCTCTAAGAGACTAAATTCCAGTTTGACTAGAAGGGAGACTTGGGGCCTCTGATGCTTAACTGGCCAGTGTCTGGTGAATCCCATAGGCTTTTGAGAGCAGACTGGGGACTTTTCAAGCCACCTGTGAAGGGGATGGCATGGGGCAGAGATGGTGGTGTGTGCGCCTCACTTGTCAGAGTGGCTGCAGCTGGCCAACAGTCAGGGAAGTGGGATCTAGTGTCCAGTGCCCACAGAGTCCTCTCATTCCACTACCCTTCTGTTCCTGGGCTGCCTTTGTCTAACACAGTTGAGCTGGGGCCCAAGCGCCATCCACAGAGACAGGAGCTCCTTTTTCTGAGCAGGAAGCTGTAAAGACTACACTGCCTTCAAAAGAATGAAGAGGGTCCTGCGATGTCACCACAGTCCCATTTCATCGTTTCTTAATTTAATGATTTTTTACAATCGGCTCTTAAATGATCTATACTCTGCTGAAACTTTCTCTTAAAGAGAAAAGGGAGATTCGCCATTCCAGAGAACAAAATCCTATGCTGTTCGGGCCTTAAAATACTGTAAACAAGGGCTAAATTTTTAGGATTTAAAATTCCCAGATGAATTCAATTAAAAATAACCACTAAGCACCCCGTAGTTTGCTTTCTTCAAATGCCTGAATGTGTGTTAATATGTATGGTAACTTGAGGAGGCTCATGGAAAGTTACAGACAGTAACAGTATACGCCTGTCTAGAAATTTCTCCCAGTATGTGCAAGGTACTGGTCTGTTTTTACACTCAAGTGTGAGAGGGGAAAAGGACACCGTGGCTTGTTTTTTTACCTGAGTGCATCAGCTGATGGTGATGTGGTCTGACGTCTTTGTGGTGAGGCTTTTGTGCTGAGCCCGCAGCCTGTCCCGCTTCACGGGCCAATGGCCAGGCTGACTGATGCTGTGCTACGTGTGTGCGGGGGGTGGGGAAGAAAAGTGGCATGTTGGAAGCTAGAGAGTGGACAGATCATTGTGCATTCATAGGATGCTTTCATTGATAGAACTGTGTCCCCACATAGGAAGAGTGTGGCCTAATTAGCCGAGGCACCCTTTTCAAGGGACACGTCCATCCTCTGATTAAAATATTGTGGCAGCCACAAGCGTAGCACATCCTGCATCGGTTGTCTTTCTAGCTTCACGGTAGAACATGATAGAAAGAGTTTTTGTTTTTCCACCTGAACACACCTAGTTTGAAACTGTAGGTTCAATAATGTACAGCCAACTCCAAAAGACTGATTAAAACTTCTGAGGCCACAGGTAGACAAATTTCACTACCCAAAGCATCCAGATAGTAGAGATTTGAGTGACCCAGAAACTTCCTTGTTCCAGAGAGTAAACAGTGCTGATGGTGCCTTTTTAACTGGAGACAGTGGACCGAGGTTGGTAACCCCGGTGTCCTCTATGAATGTGAAACCAAACGCCTTCCCTGTTGTGAGAATAGGTAGTTATTTGTGTTGGAGCCTGGAGGAAGTGGAATGTTAAACTGGCTGAACTTTTCGAAAGTTTGTTTGTTTACTTCCCATGGAGCAATAAGCATCCCATCACCTCAACCAAACCAGAATGTGGGAGGTGAAAGTGTGTCCAGTGACCGCCTTCCCCCTCAGACCTCAAATTCTTCCCTGCCCCCAACTCGCTCGTTCACCTCAGAGCAAAGACAGGTGGGGTGCTGGCTTGGTTTTCTCCCTGGGCCCTGATTTCCAGTGCTGGAGTCTATCCGTCTAATGGCATGTCAGAGGGTACCATGATGACAAATCACTAGAGACTTATTTAACAGAATTGCACCTGGGGAGGGTGCAGGGCCTCTGGAGAGTCTCCTCAGTTCCCAGAGGATCTGCGTCCTGGGAATCTTGCAGGTCCTGGGAGGCGGGGTAGCGAGTCCCAGCAAGTGCCACCCCTCCCTTGCTGTCAGTCCCGAAGGGAAGGAAAAAATCTGAACAAGGCTGGGGCAGACCTGGGCTCACACCCTGCTGGGACCCTTACGAGCTCACTTGGCCCCCTGTGATTTGCTTTCTCTCACAGATTGAGTGGACTCCAGTACAGCAAAGTTTATAAAGGTCTTTGTGTGAGGTTCATTATTATTGAAAAGTAATTAAAACTGGGTTCTAACTGGCGTCTTCCCTGGTTCCCAGCAACTGACTGCAAAAGAATGGAATTAGACCGGAAGCTGAGGATCTGTGTGAGGCCTGCACAGGCCTCTCTCCACTGCACTGAGGTTTTGTAGCCTGGGGCTAATTCCATTCTGCAGCACCTGCCTCGCCCTCTGAGTAAATTCTATGCCAGAAGCTTTGTGCTCTCAGCCCCGAGGCTGACTCATCGGGCTTTGTTCCTGTCCTTGTGTGTCTGTTATATGTGGCTGGGTTGGGTGCTGGGGATACAGACAGAGGGGAGGATGGGCCCTAACAAAAGACAAGGGGAACAGGTGATGGTCAGGTGCTGACAACTTCCAGGTTGGCAGGGTGTATATGGGTTTCTGTAGAAGAAAGCAGACATTGTTCTAAGAGTGATGGCACAGTCTTGTGTGAATGTACAGTGCTACAGTCCTGTGACCACACACAGAGTTTGGTACGTTTGTGTTTCTAGGTTTATATTTTGAGTTGACTTTGTGATTTCTGGGTGATTACTGCCTTAAACCAGTAAAGAAAAAAATAATCCAGTAGAGAAAAATAATCTAGTAGAGGGAAATTGAAGAACTTTGTATCATTCTGAGATATGAGTAAATAATCCCCAAATAATTGAAGTTGGTGTGAGTGAGGAATTTTTATGGGGTAGACATTCCTTTTTGAGCTATAACCTGGTATATTAAGTTGTACTCTCCTCAACCTGAATATCCTTTGGGAAGGAATTTACTAAATATAAATGATTCCATATCCAAAATCAAAATACTTTGGAGTTAATAAATGAGCTTCATGTAGGTTTTATATAGGTTGGTATAAAACTGTCTTCAATAAAATGTTAAGTAAAAAAAAAAAAGTGATTGCAGAGCAGTATAAATAATATCCAAAGTATATAAAATACACACATATAGTACATAAAAATATCTCATTTTTAGAAAAAAGTATGCATAAAAAATCTTGGTAAAATACATACTAAATCACTGATGGGTATGTCTGTAAGAATTTACACTTGAAGAGACTTTTCCTTTATAGATTTCTATATATTTTTTAATATTTAAAAAATATTTTGTGAATTACTTACAATTTTGGTATAAACATCCATCAATCTATATTTTTAAACAGTTTCACAAGTATTTTCACTGTATAAATCCTAGAAATTAAATGGCTAAGTCGAGGGGCGTATGTTTCTAAAATTCTAAGAGATGTTGCCAAGTTTTCCTCCAGAAAGCTTGTACGCATTCTATTCTTAGCAGCAATTTCTGACCACCTTTCACCTATAGTGGGCAATCATCTGATAGACAAGCGGAAAAAATGATCTTTTTGTTTACGGTTCTTTGATTATTAGTAGGGTCGAGGGGGTGGCTGTTTGAGAATAGTAATTTGTACCAAATGTAGAGCCCTCCTCAAATTTATCTCATCCCTTTTTTTGTTTGAGAGAAAAGTCAATTTTGTGTTCCAGGCTGTTCCCAAGACCAAACACTGACTTCCCCAGGGTGGGGCAGATCAGGGAGGTGGGAAGTCCCAGCAGGAACTGAGTACTCAGTGTCTGCCTGAGCTAATGGGCTGAGTCACGCAGGGGAGCGGGTGACTTGTGACGTGCCCGCTACTGCCCCCCACCCCTGTGAAAACAAAAAAGACAGGTGCTCCGTCCTTCCTTCTTCCGCTACCTCCACAAACACCCCAAACAGGTGTTTAGATGCCTCCTGGTAGGAGAAGCACTTCAGCGGGGTAGTCAAACGCTCGGGCACATGCCATCCAGTTCAAATGGCAGCTCTGTTGCTTGTTAGCTGTGTGACTTTGGTGAAGTTCCTTAACTGCTCTAAGCCTTAGTTTCCCCATATGTAAAAGGGGGTTAATGAAAGTACCTTCCGTATTCTGTTGTCATGAGGATAAAATGAAATAATCCAGGTCAAAAATACCATACAGCTCCTGGAATGCAAGAGTAAGTCAGTAAATGTCAGCCATGTGCTGTTATTATTATTTGATGACCCCCAGTCCACGGTTATCAGAATTCCCAGTATTAATCTTCCCACTCATTCATTTATTTGCACATTCTTTGAACACCTACTGTGTTCCTAGCAAATAAGTGTAAAAGACAGTCTCTAACAACAGAGAGCACACAGGCTAGTAGTGGACCAAAAAAATGAACAGATCATTACGATATGGATGTATAATTTCTAAGGCAGGGGTTGTACAGGGCATGGTGGGAGCATAGTGCAGGGGCCAGATCAGGTAGGCAGGGAAGACTCTGTAGCAAGAAAATTTTTCATGGGTCTCTCGTGTTTCTGCTCATTTTATAAGCAGAGATACTAATTGCCGTTTTGTTCCAGAGAGAGCTATTTCTCCACGGCAGAGAGCAGGTTTGCTTGCAGTCTATTAGGAAAGGTTTGGGTCCTCTAAGCTTGAGAGTCCTCAGGTGTAACACAAACCTGCTGCACACGCAACATCCACCTGTGCCCCTCCATGTGGCACGTGTGGGACTTGGAGGATGGCAACTGACAGGATGCAGACATGAAGTTCATGCTACTTCTGTGCTGCTGGAATAAAGTCCTTTGTCTCTAACAGGAGTCTCATGTCTTCCGCTAGCCCCTGTGAAACTGTGACACGCTCAGTTGTCATCTTGCAAAGAGAGTAGAATCTCAGACCCTTTGCACTTCTTGACAGGTGGCAGTGAGCTGTATTTTAAATGATGTCTACGAATTCTCAGTTGTGGGGAGGAAGGGCATTCCTTGCAGAAGCATTTCTTGTTCAAAGTCAAGGGAGCATGTGGAAGTAAGAACATGTTTGAGGGACACTAAATGGTTTAGAATGCCAGAGGGGAAGCATGCTTGCAGAACAGCAGATGAAGCTGGAGAGAGGCAGGAACTGGATCAGGAAGGGCTTCGAAAGCGAAGCCAAGGAGTTAGGAATATGTGCAGAGTTAGGAATATATCCTGCATCTGCAGTGCTTTCACGTGCCCTGGACTGTGTTCTGTAATGAGGCTCCATGCGGTCCCCAGAGGAAAGATCCAGGCAGATGTGGTTTGGATGGAAGAGGTGTTTGGTGTGGACAGGGTTTTGTTTAATCCTGCTGAAGCTTGAGGCCAGAGTCCCCACTGGGCTGCAAAGCTTATGCACTGCAAAAAGCCTGGCTTGTGGCCTTGAAATCTGGAAACTTTTACTCAGAAATGGAGCACTGTACTTTTGCTTGGTGCCAGTAGACAGGCCAGATAAGTGACAGTGATTGAACTTGAAATCTCATTAGGCTGATGGCATCGGCTGCAGAACAAGCTGATTTTTGTGGTCTCTGAGTGGCTTGAGCATGTTAGCAGCTGAACATCTCCACGCAGGTTTTGGCTGTCTCGTGCTGTCTGGACCTGGGGATGCTTCCAGACCTGCCTGTACAATGTTCCCTGTGGCCTTTGTGTCCTTCCCTTATTTAGTCATTATGACTTAAAAAGTGACCCGATTAACCAGCCCCTCTCCAAATCCATCTATTTCTCATTTTCAGGGTAAATCTTGGTAACAGTTCAGAACAGCCCGTCAGTGCTGCAATATGATTGTGTGCTCAAAAATAATTAATGACAATAATAGTAATAGATGGTGATGAAGGTAAAAGCTGCTGTTTTTGGATTCCTTAGTTGCGTGCCAGGCATTGTGTTGGGGATCTGACTAGCACCCCATCACATAATCTGCATGACAGCCATACAAGGCAGTTACCTTATTGATCCTGTTTTACAGATGAAATAACTGAGGCTCAGAGAAATTATACAACAGAGCTAGTAAGTGACAGAGCCAATACTAAAAGAAAAAAATGAAACAAAACACTTAGTTCCAACTGATTCTAAAACTTCCAAAACCCATGTTCTTAATGGAACATTTCAAAAATTGTAGTAAGATATATAACATAGAATTTACTGTCTTAACCATTTTTTTTTTCCTTTTTGTCTTTTTTACTGACCGGTAACGGGATCACAACCCTCGGTGTTGCGCCCGCACCGCGCTCAGCCAGTGAGCGGGAACCGGTCTCCACATGGGATCCGAACCCTCGGGGGGAGTGCCGCCGCGCTCCCAAGCGGCGCACTCTCCAGTGCGCCACCGGGCCGGCCCCTTAACCATTTTTAAGTGTACAGTTCAGTAGTAGTGAGTGTGTTCACGTTGTTGTGCAACCAACCTCCAGAACTCTTTTTATCTTGCAGAACTGAAACTCTGTACCCATTAAATAACTCCCNCGGGGGGAGTGCCGCCGCGCTCCCAAGCGGCGCACTCTCCAGTGCGCCACCGGGCCGGCCCCTTAACCATTTTTAAGTGTACAGTTCAGTAGTAGTGAGTGTGTTCACGTTGTTGTGCAACCAACCTCCAGAACTCTTTTTATCTTGCAGAACTGAAACTCTGTACCCATTAAATAACTCCCCATCCCCCTCCCTTTAGCTTTTTATAACCACCATTCTACTCCTGTCTCTATATGAATTTTACTACTCTGGGTACCTCATGTAAGTGGAATCATACAATATTTGTCCTTTTGTGACTGGCTTATTTCACTCAGCATAATGTCTTCAAGGTTTATCTATGTTATAGCATATGTCAGAATTTCATTCCTTTTTCTTTTTTTTCTTTCTTTCTTTTTTTTTTTGGCACCTGGCTGGTATGGGGAACCCAAGTTGCAAGGCTGTGCTCTAGCCAACTGAGCTAACTGGCCAGCCCCCTGAATTTCATTCCTTTTTATGGCTGAAAAATATTCCATTGTATGTATGTATGTGTCTCTGTGTATATATGTGTATAGGCTGTGCTCTAGCCAACTGAGCTAACTGGCCAGCCCCCTGAATTTCATTCCTTTTTATGGTTGAAAAATATTCCATTGTATGTATGTATGTGTCTCTGTGTATATATGTGTATATACATACATACATACATACATCCCACATTTTGTTTATCCATTCATAAACACTTGATGGACACTTGGATTGCTTCCACCTTTTGGCTATTGTGAATAATGCTGCTACGAACATGAGTGTGCAAATGTCTTTTTGGGACCCTGCTTTCAGTTTCTTTGGATATAGACCCAGAAGTGGAATTGCTGGATCATATGGTTGTTCTATTTCTAGTGTTTTGAGAGACCATAGTGCTGTTTTCCACAGAGCCTGCACCATTTTACATTCCCACCAGCAGTGCACAAGGTGGGACATTTTTTCCCTTTTAGTTGTCATGACCATGGGCACTAAAGAACACAAGGGGTCAGTCTGAGCTGAAGGACCATCTAGAACTTCCTAGTTCTTGCTGCCTTTGGATAAGGCAGCACCTTCCCCAACACTGGGTCCAGTGTGGGTCTCTGTAGTGTGTCAGCCACAGTCTCAGGGGTGTCTTCAAGGCATAACTGATACCACCAGCCACAGTTTCTCCCCCATGCCCCTGCCTTTAACCAGCATGCTGAAAACTGCCCCCAGACCTGGGTATACACAGCTCAGGCTGCATCTTGGAGATCATCTCTAGGACCCAAGATGTGATTTTCTCCATCATTCAGGAGTCTACACCCCTTCTACATGCTCCTTTATGAGACCCCACCCCCCCCACCCTTCAGTGTCTCCTGAAAGAATCCACAGAGGCTTGAGGGGCCTCCCACTTCTCTGTCAAGGCACTCCAGACTCCTGTGGGCCCTCAGATGGGCGGCTCAGACCTCCAAGGAGAAGGTTTTTTGGTGGTAGCATCTTAATTCCCACCAGTGGGAGGGAGGGCTTCCTGGGAAGTGACAGTGCCAGTGCCACATGACTGGGACAGCCTTGGTCATGTCCTCTCCTCCTGCAGGGTCAGAGGCAGGGGCAGTGAGAAGGAACTGGGTCAAGATGAGGGGTGGGGGTGCAGAAGGATTCGTTTAATGCTCTCAGGGAGTTCACAGTTGTGCCCCAAATCTGGTAAGCTGAGCTGGTCTCCCAAATCTGCGGGAAACTTCTACTCCTGGTCACATCCGCCACAGACAGTAGGAAAAATGATGGATGGAGACTGAGTCATCTAAATGTCTGCCCAGATCTCACTGCTCTGTCTAGACCTGCTGTCAGTTTCATTTTTCACCAAGACATTTGGATATGTTTTAGGAGAGCATAGCGTGGACTGGAATCCGAACTGCCACAGGTTGGAATCCCTGCTGCAGGACAACTTCCCTCACCGCTCTGAGCGTGGGTTCCTGTCCTGTGAAAGGAGGATTTAATGATGGCCCAAAAGGGGTGTTTTAGCAGTAGGAGGCAATGTATGGAAAGTATTTGGCACTTAATAGATGCTGTAAGTGTAAATTCTCCTTTCTGACCTAATTTCCTGAACCCCTTGGGGCAGGAAGCAGTCCTCTACTGAATATGAGTGTGATAAATGAGTAAACATGTTTCTTTGGTTGTAAGGTTGCTGGTGCTTTGGACACAGTAACTGAGAAGTGTTCTGAAAGGTGATGGTGGCTAAGGTGCTCGACCAAGCAGATGAAAAAGCTGTTGTGTGTGAAGACAGGGCTTGTGCCAAAGATAAAGTACAGCAGTATTTCAGTTATAAATGGTAGAATTCAAAAGGTCCTTTGAGCGCCTCTGGACTAGGAATGAACACATGCGTGATGTGCGTTGCCAAGCCTCCACCTCTGTGCCTGTGGCAGACATTGCTAATTGATCCCAGAGTTATTTCCTTAGGAGCTCAGAGAGAGTCTCAGCACATGAGGCAACACAGCACTTTAAGCAGCCTCTGACAATCAATTGGAAAAGGATTATATTGATCTCCATTTCCCACCCCTATTCCAGACCAAACCTCCCATTTTACAGATGAGAAAACAGGGATGGGAGGATATAATTTTTCTCCAAATTGTGCAGCAGTCAAAGCTGGAACCTCATTTCTAGTTCAGTTTAGTGTTTAGTACATTGTGGACCAAGAGTTTCCTGTTTCAGGAAGCAGGATCTAGGAGCCCCTGTCTTTGGCATATCTCAGAGGATTGATAATGGGGAAGATGGGCTGCCTGATGCTGAGAAAGATGGGAAGACTGACGGGGAAAGGGTTTTCTCAGGACCAGGGAGAAAAATCAGAAGTTAACAAAGTGTCAGCAAAGAAAATTGTCT
>NW_007728194.1:208607-210976 GCF_000696425.1 Galeopterus variegatus | reverse complement strand
TTTTCTCAGGACCAGGGAGAAAAATCAGAAGTTAACAAAGTGTCAGCAAAGAAAATTGTCTAGAAAACTGTGAGCTCCAGAAGGGGGGGGACTTTATCTGTCCTATGTCACCTGTGTATCCCCGTGTCTGTGCTTGACATGGGTATGCGCTCGGTAGTTGAATGAATGCATTTAATAGATGAAAGCTGTGTGACCTAGGAAAAAATTGGGAAGATAAACAGAAGTAAAAATTCTTGAAGATAAGATTCAGGAAAGAGCTGAAAAGATGTAAATGAGTTTCATTTGTTTGAAAAATGATCCTCTCCATGTTTTTCTTGCCTTCATTCATCTACTTTATTGAACACCCACTGTTTGTTGGGCCGCATACTATCTGTTTTTACATGTTGTATTTTCTAATCCTTATGATACTAGGAAGTAGATATTATTTTATAAAGGGGACATGAGTTTAGAGAAGTTAAATTCCAAAAGTCATGGTAGATGGTTCAGAGGTAGAATTGGAATATGAACACCATTGTAAATTTTGGCCATTTCCAAAAAACGATATATTTCTGATATAAAATGTCATGGGAGTTTGCAGCCATAATTTTTGGTGGTTTTGAAGAGTTATCAAGAACCTTTGACCACCTAGTTACAGCTTGTGTTATTCACACCAAGAGTCTGCTTTTGCTGTTGACAGGGTATCAGGCTTGCTGCTACTGAAGAGGGACATTCTGAGCCACCACCGAGGAGCATGTTAAGTGGGTGGCATGCTCCCGTGACTGAAGAGGTTGGCCACTGACACATTTCAGTGATGTGATGTGGAAAATGCAGCCACAGGGAAAACAGCCTGAATTTTTCCATAGTCTCATAATGTAGGGCCTCCCAGAAAAGGAAGCAGGTACAAAAGGCAGAGAAAGTAGTGGATAGGATGGAAAACCATCTGGGCTCAAGGATGGAGGGCCTGCTCCCCAGGCCGGTGGGTCCCCAGGTGGGCTGTGGCCAGCAGACTGCATACTTCTGCAGCCTGGGCTGCAGCAGAATGTGGGCTCAGCCCCACCTGCATGAGTTTCCCACTAGCAGCCTCTTCATTTTCCTGGCTTCTAGGGTCTTGTTTTTCCCGATGATGTCGACGGGGACCTCCTTCCCAGGGAGAACACACATTCTGTAGCAGAAGGGTCAACTCAAAGGCCAGTAGTCATACTCAGTGCCTGCCTCGGGCAAAGCTGCTCCCCTCCCACCCTGCCCCTGAGCTTTGCTGGGATTTGGAGGGTGACAGAAAGGAAAGAGAACTAATATTCATTGAACACCTGCTACGTGCCTGGCACTGTGTGACCATTTCATATAGGCTGTTTTCCTTACACAACTGTTACCAAACCAGCTAAGACCGGGGTCCTAGGCTTGTTTTAAAGATGAGTTAAAGCAGAGTGACTTGACAAGTTTGAACAGTGAGTAAGCGGCAGAGTTGGGGTTTGGAAATAAGTCTGTCTTACTCCAAAGCCTAGACTCCTTCTAGTGTACAGCACTGCTCACAAAAGGGTCAGATGGGAAGGTCACTAGCAGTAACTGAATGTCTGGCACATGCCATATGTGGGCACGCTTATCACCCTTCATCTTCATAGCAACATAGCTGCTTAAGGTTCAGCATTCCATTTTACACGTGAAGAAACTGTGGCCCAGTGAAGTTGCAGGACTCAGGCTTGCCCAGCAGGAGCTGAGGACAGAAGCAGACTTGGGGAGCTCACTGTGGGGGGTGCCCTTGCCCCAGGTCTCAGCGTGGGGAGCTAGAGCAGCTAGCTGGTGTGGCTGGGCCCTAGGAGCTGGCGCACACAAGAGTCCACGAGCCCTGTGGCCAGCACCAGGGCCGTCATGAGGACGTGTGGCCCCTGGGTGTCTGGGGCAGGAAACCTGGTGTGCCCAGACCACTTTCCCTAGACCATCTGCACACTGCCTCTCCCTGGAGCTTTCCATGTTCCCCACCATCCCTCAAAGGTGAAGCAAAATACGATGTGGCCACTTGTGAGCAAAATGAGGCCAAAGCATGTGTTTTCCACAACTGAAATGTATTAAGGCTTTTTCCAGGTCTATTAACATAAATGGTTCCACTTGAAAAGTTTAAAAATTCTAGAAGCCCCTTTTTCATCCTCACTGTGGAAGAACTTTGTGGGTAGTGCAGGGTCAGAGGGAGAATAATTTCTCAGGGCATGAAAGAGGCTGGGATGGAGGGGTTTGGAAGCTCACTGGAGGCGCTGGCTGAGTGCCAGGCTGGTGCCCCCACCAGAGGCCCTGCCAGCGGGCTGGGAAAGTGATGTTTTTTCTGCACAGGGGAAAACAACCTTGTTTTTGTTTTGTGTTGCTTTAAATTTTCTTCATCTTTTCCTATTTTTTTTTTT
>NW_007728194.1:206004-207856 GCF_000696425.1 Galeopterus variegatus | reverse complement strand
ACCAATAGCAATCACAAATATTTTTGTATTCTCTTACTATTGGTGCATGTCTTGAAATAGCTTTTATGCTCATCACTACTTAGAAATTAAGATAGCTGTCAGACTTGCCACTAGATTTTACTCTCCAGTTTGTCAACAGAGATGCTCATAAAATACTATATCTCAAATGTTTTGATAACTGTATTTCAGTGCGATCATTTTGCTCTGTAATCTGGTATGTTTTCTTTTATTCATCTGAATACATTATTCTGAGGAATCCATAGGCTTCATCTAGCTGCCTAAGGGACCCGTGGCACAAAAAAGGTTAAGACCCTGTGTCAGTCTGTTTCTGTTGTTTATAACAGAATACCTGAAACTGGGTAATTTATAAAGCAATGAAATTTATTTCTTATAGTCTTGGAGGCTGGGAAGTCCAAAGTCCAGGGAACACATCTGGTGAGGGCTTAGTTCATGGTGGCGACTCTCTGCAATGATGCACGGTATGTCTCCTCACCCATTCTCCTTATAAGGCCTTATAGCCATGCCCATGACAACCCATTCCACCGTCAATGGATTAACCCATTCATGAGGGTACAGTCCTCACAATCTAATTACCTCTTAAGTGCCCCACCTTTCATTTACTGTATTAGAATTTCCCACCCTCTTAACACTATTATAGTGGGGATTAAGTTTTAATGAGTTTTGGGGGGCATTCAACCCACAGCAGACTCTTTATTTTAGAAAGGCCAGAGGCCAGTGCCCACTCTGGGGCCTCTTAGTCACTGAGATAAAGACATTCCCCACAGGCAGGGGGAAGTTGCTGAGGGATCTGTCTGTTGCATTAGTTGGAGTGAAATCCTCACCACTGTAGATAAGACTTAACCCCCAGGTTCCCCAAGGAATTCCAGCCTCCGCATTCATGTGGTTTGAATCCCAAGGACTGTGAAGAACCGTTTGCAGGAAACTGAAGTTTGAAGTAATGCTGATCACTGGCATGGTGTGGGACCTTGATAATGCTGGGGTTGGGGACCATCACAGATGTAGGAGTGCCCCATGGGTCCTGGGGGTCTCCCAGTTCTGCCGTGGACACTGACATAGCCCAGGTGGGGAGCCTATGCAGATACTGCTGCTCATGGCTGCAGTGCAGGATCACCCTTCTTTGGGAAGTCCTGTGGCCTCTGGCTACAGCTTGGCAGCCTGCACTGCTTCCGGAAGTCTCTCCTGACTCCCTTCATCCTCTGTGGCTGTTTCACCAGTGGCTCTGCTCCAGGACGCAGACGTGACCTCCAGTGGAGATTTGTGATGCGTCAGGAGGGATCACGTGCCACAGTCCCTGGAACTTTGTGCATCCTCAGGGAATGCTTCACCTGCCCTGTGGGAGGTTCCAGCCCCAAGCCTGTGGGATGGAGGAAGAAGATAAGAAAGATGATCTGGTCTCCATCACCTCACAGCTCTCTCCAGTCCATGTGCCCAGGGACCGAGGCCCAGGAGTTCTGTATTCTGAGAAACAAGATACTGTGTAGGCGTTATCTCCAAGTGCTAAGAGTATGCAGACATGACACATTATTTTCTTCCCAAGGCAGAGGAAAAACAGTCTTAGGTTGGGTTAGGCCATGTCAGCTCACTGACTCATATAAAAAAAAGTAAACAAGAAGTCAACTGAGAAAATGTGGAGAAACTCCGTGCATCCCCAGTGATGGAGGGAGTGTCCTTCTGAATATAACCGAAGGGCAACTGAACAGCACGGACACCCTCTGAGCCCACTTGGCTTTTTGTAGTTGCTGAAAAGCATTAACAGACACTTTCAGCCTGTCCCTGACACCCACCCTATTCCTCATCTTCATCCCCACCCCTCCCTTACTCTTCCCCTGAG